>NC_026004.2:35785342-35936662 GCF_000442705.2 Elaeis guineensis | reverse complement strand
AGTATCCTTGAATTCCAAGATTAATGAGACTAGTTGGCTTTGGCATCGTAGACTTGCACATATTAGCATGCTTTCACTTTCAAAACTCATTAAGAAGGAATTGGTTCTTGGTTTGCCAAAATTGAACTTTGAAAAGGATAGAATCTGTGATGCATGCCAACTAGGGAAACAAACAAGAGTTTCATTCAAATCTAAGAACATTGTTTCAACTTCTAGACCATTAGAGCTATTGCACATGGATTTATTTGGACCTACTAGAACTACTAGTCTAGGAGGAAAATGATATGGTTTTGTAATTATTGATGATTTCTCTCGTTTTACATGGGTTTTCTTTTTGGCACACAAGGATGAAACTTTTCAAGTTTTCTCTAAATTTTATCGAAAAGTCAAAATGAGAAAGGATTTTCAATTCAAAATATTCGAAGTGATCATGGAACCGAATTTGAAAATTAAGACTTTGAAAAATTTTGTGATGAAAAAAGAATAGGCCATAATTTTTCTGCACCTAGGACACCCCAACAAAATAGAGTAGTAGAAAAAAAAATAGAACCCTAGAAGAAATGGATCGTACCATGCTATGTGAAAGCAACCTTCCAAGATACTTTTGGAGGAAACTATTAACACAGCATATTACATTTTAAATCATGCTTTGATTAGATAAATTTTAAAGAAAACCCCCTATGAGCTTTGGAAAGGAAGAAAACCTAATATTGCATATTTTCATATTTTTGGTTGCCGATGTTTTGTGTTAAACAATGGTAAAGAAAGACTTGGAAAATTTGATGCAAAATCGATGAAGCAATTTTTCTTGGTTACTCCTCTAGTAAAGCTTTTAGAGTTTTTAACAAAAGAACCTTAGTAGTAGAGGAGTCAATACATGTTGTCTTTGATGAAACTAACGATCTTCCTTCAAGGAAGAATGAAGGTGTTGATGATGCAGATCCTCTTATAGAAGGAATGAAGGAGATCACTCTGAAAGATTCAACAATTCAAGATGATGAGGAACATGAAGACAAACAGGATGAGGGAGGTGAAGAACAACAAGAACAACCTCAAGGTACAAATGACCTACCCAAAGAATGGAGGTATGTTCACAATCACCCTAAGGAGCTAATTATTGGTGATCCTATGCATGGTGTAAGAACTCATTCTTCACTTAAAGATGCATTCAATCATTTTGCTTTTGTCTCTCATCTTGAACCTAAAACCATTGAAGAAGCTGAAAAAGATTATAATTGGATTAATGCAATGCAAGAAGAACTTAATCAATTTGAAAGAAATAATGTATGGACTTTAGTATCAAGACCTAAAAATTATTCAATAATTGGCACAAAATGGGTTTTTAGGAATAAATTAGATGAACATGGAAATGTAATAAGAAACAAAGCAAGATTGGTTGCTAAAGGTTATAATCAAGAAGAAGAATTGATTTTGATGAGACCTTTGCACCTGTTGCTAGACTAGAGGCAATTAAACTTCTACTTGCATATGCTTGCTTTATGAAATTTAAATTATACCAAATGGATGTCAAAAGTATCTTTTTGAATGGATATATTGCTGAAGAAGTCGATGTAGAACAACCTCCAGGTTTTGAAAATCATGCTTTTCCTAATCATATTTTTAAATTAAATAAAGCTCTATATGGTTTGAAACAAGCACCCAGGGCTTGGTATGAAAGGCTAAGCAAATTTTTACTTAATAATAGTTTTTCAAGAGGCAATGTAGACACAACCCTTTTCATTAAAAAAAATCAAGATGATATATTAGTTATACAAATATATGTTGATGACATTATCTTTGGGTCTACTAATGAATCTCTTTGTCAAGATTTTGCAAAGCTCATGCAGGGGGAGTTCGAGATGAGCATGATGGGAGAACTTACATTCTTCCTCGGACTCCAAATCAAACAAACAAAGAAAGAATCTCCATCACCCAAAGCAAGTACACAAGAGAATTACTTAAAAGATTTGGAATGGAGAACTCCAAAGCAATTGGCACACCCATGAGCCCTTCATGTAAGCTTGACAAGGATGAAGAAGGTAAAAGTGTAGACTTAAAATATTATAGAGGTATGATTGGCTCTCTACTATATTTAACTGCTAGCAGACCTGATATTATGTTTAGTATTTATCTTTGTGCTCGATTTCAATCTAATCCTAAAGAATCTCACTTGAATGCTGTTAAAAGAATCCTTAGATATTTGAATGGTACTCAAACTCTAGGATTATGATACTCAAGGACTCATTAATTGATTTAATAGGATATTCAGATGCTGATTTTACTGGATGTAGATTAGATAGAAAAAATACTAGTGGAACTTGCCAATTTCTTAGAGTTAACCTAATCTCCTGGTTTAGCAAGAAACAAAATTCGGTAGCACTGTCTACGGCGAGGCCGAATACATTGCAGTCGGAAGTTATTGTGCTCAAATTTTGTGGATTAAGCAATAACTCGAAGATTTTGGTATCAAACTTAATGAAACTCCCATAAGATGTGATAACACTAGTGCTATAAATCTTACTAAAAATCCAATTCAGCATTCTAGGTCTAAACATATTGAAATCAGACATCATTTCATAAGAGAACATGTTCAAAATAAAGATATAATTCTTGACTATATTTGTACTGAAAAATAATTAGCCGACATCTTTACAAAGGCCCTAAGTGAAGATAGATTCTGTGAAATTAGGAGAGAACTAGGAATCCTTGATCCATCTGCTTAAATGTCTCTCTAATCCCAAGGGATCAATGTCAAAAACTCTTGAACTTAATTCTCACCATTTCTCTTGGGCTTAAAAGCTCAAAATTATTATTCTCATAATTGATCATTGAGCAAATATCCTTCTCCTAAAGTTTTGAATTTTTTGAAAATTATCTCATCATTTTTCTGAGTTTCAATGTGCCATGAGTCGACCCCTAGGGTCGACCCAAGGGCAAACTTGAAATTTTTTGGCTAAAATCCCACGGGCTCTTTCTTTTTGTTGAAAACCCTCTTTGAGCCGACCCATTCCACCGTCTTCTTCCTCCCTCCAAGCCATAGGTCCCTTTTCTTCTTCTCTAAACCCAAGTCCTTCCCCCAAGACTCTTCTCCATCACCCCTTACACCTCAAATCGACCCTTAGGAATCAAGTTCTTCCCCTTCTCCACCCTTGTTTGGAGTGGATTGAGCATGCCCTAGATTCTACCCTTCTCTTCCAAATCGGGGTATCACTCCTCCAAAAATCCTATCCTTCCACTAGAAACTCTTCATCTCACCCTCACATTTGCTCTCCCAAGCTCCGTGATAGTCTCATCAGTGCAAATGGCTCCGAAAATGAAGCTCCCACAAAGAAGAAATCGGTCCGCAGTTGGAAGAAGGCGTGCGCAGGAAGAGAAGGCAACCAGCGTCATCAGCTTGCTCCGACATCTGCTCAGCTTCTTCTCGATCTCCATTAAGCCCCAGTAAGATTTTCTTATCTGATAGAAAGGTAGAACCCGGAAAAATATAGATTTCAGACTTTTTGAAAAAGAGGGATTCTCTATCAGTTCAAAAATCAAAGATCAAGGTTGGAAATTCTATGCTCACTTAAAGAAATTACCTATGTGGATTTGGTTAGAAAATTTTATCTGAACTTGAGCTATGGCAATGGAACAGTAAGATCCACTGTTAAGGGTATAGAAATCTGTTAGATCCTGTACTTTTGGGAGAAATTCTTCATTTACCCTGTGAGGGATACTCAAACATGGAACTCCCAGTCAAGGAAGAAGGAATTAATGTGATTCTAGGAAGAACCTTCTCGGGAAGCCTAAACAAACTAGAGCCAAGATCCTTTCCATTGAGATGAGGATACTACATCAAATGGTAACAAAGCTTTTTTTCCCTAGAAGTGGTAGACATGATCTCCTCTCAGGCCGAGACATCTGCATTATGTTTCATGTGATTACCCAAACCCCCTAACCTCCCAGCATTAATGATAGAGCTATGAGGAAATACTGAATAGATCCAAGGCACATCTGCCTTTCGGTATGGTCCTCACTTTAGTATTCAGGAGGTTTGGAGTTAGCTTTGAGGGGGAGGCAGTAGCTAGGCTTTCTCACTCTGACACCATCAACCAACATACTTGCACCGCATGGGATTTACTAGGACAGATGGTGGTTGGACTAAAGAGTGGAAGAGAGAGGAGGAGAGCTAAGGAAGAAGGTCCTTCATCACCTCTCCATGATATCAGAGCAGCATCTCCAGACATTCAGTTCGTTTCAGATCACGAGGCTGGCCCATCAGAGTCTACGAGGAGGCACACTCCAGTCTAGCAGCCAGATAGCAGAGCACTCCCTCAGAGATCAGATTGGCTGACGACCAGATAGAGATGATTCTCAGCGTGTAGCTTCTATCTATATCTCGGATGGGCCTTCAGCTTCTGCTCAGGATCGACAGTTCATGATATATCTGATCAGGCATTGATCTCTCACATCTCCACTATCTTCCAGATGATTACAGATCAGTCAGTTCGTATTCAGCAGCTTGAGGGTTGTGTAGTGAGATTGACTGCAGAGTATTCGACTTGCAGAGGCAAGTACTGGATCTAGCTCACCACAGCCACATCGGACATCACTGAGGTCTCAGACCTATCTACGGAGGCAGCCAGACTTAGAGTAGTCTTGGAGAGCAGATTTGACTTTCTAAGGAGAGAGATCAGAGGCTCTAGTGAGCATGCATCCACCCAGTTCACTGCACTGCTTCAGTCTGTTTCAAGAGCCTTAAACCTTCTGGACACTATCAGACTATCACTTGCAGCACAGTCCATTGCTTCGCAGCCTTCAGGATCTTCTCACCCCCACTCGTGCCGGCACCTCCACTCGTGGCAGAGGCAGACGGGGTCGAGGTCGAGCCCTTGGTCGTGATCCTTCATCTCCTCACCCCATCTCCGATTCATCTGACTCTGATCCATCTAGTCATGATCTCTACTAGATCCTAAGTAGTTAGTCTTTTCTTTAGTTTTGTCTAGGAACTATCTTTTGGGCTATGTAATGATGTTGACTGATTGACTTTTGTATTTTGGAATTACCTCATATGTATTGGAACAACTATGTAATAGTCACTTTTTGATTATAAATATATACTCCTTGACTTTCAATGAATGACTTTCAAATTGAGTTGCTTTTAATATGTGCATGCAAAATAACTCATATCCATGATGTAAAATACTATGAATTGCAATATGGTATCCAATTGGTATATCTTTTATGTTTGCCATATTAAGGGGGAGTAAAACAATAAGCAATTAAAAACAAGCAATAAGCAAAAGGAAGAAATAGAGTAAATATATTCAAAAAAGGGGGGACTAAAGAATCTCTATTGATGCTGTCAAAAAGGGGGAGAAATAATCAAATGAGCAAATGAGATATTTTCAAATGAGCAAATTTTTAAATTTTGAATTGAGCAATTTTCAAATGAGCAAATGAGCAAATTTTCAAAATGTTAAGCAATTGAGAAATAATCAAATGAGCAAATGAGATATTTTCAAATGAGCAAATTTTTAAATTTTCGAATTGAGTTTTCAATGAGCAATTTTTAAATGAGATTCAAATGAGATGAGCAAATTTTCAAAATGTTAAGCAATTGAGCAAATTTTCAAATGAGCAAATGAGCAAATTTTCAAATTGTTAAGCAATAAGCAAATTGTTAGGCAAATGAGCAACACAAGAAAATGGGCACATGTATCATGTGCCAAAGAATCAATCTTCTTTTCAAGCAAATGCATTTATAAGCAATTTTCAAATTGGTAGTAAATTTTTTATTTATCTTCAAACTACCTATGATGCATTTCATTCCAATACATGGCTATAATATTCAAATAATGCATCTTCATAACTTTGAAATTCATGCTCAATGTTTTATATATGCTTTTGCTCAAGTATTTTGTCATCATCAAAAAGGGAGAGATTGTTGCTCCTTGGATTGATTTTGATGATTACAAAGTATTTGAAGGGGTTACTAATGATTTTCGCTTGAAAAAGACTTATTGCATTTCAGGAGCAAAATCATAATTTTACCAAACCCTGATTTGAAAGCATCAAGTGCTAGAACAAAAGATTTGTGATCCATTGGTGAAAATTTTATAGTTTTTGGACATGTATTTTGAAAGATATTCATGATTGAAAATTTGAGTCGACCCCCTGAGTCGACTCATGGCACAAAGGGCTGATTGGCATGCAGAATTTTTTGACTGGCACAGTCTGTGAGTCGACCCCATGGGTCAACCCCCAGGCATGAGTCGACCCATGAGTCGACCTCTGCTGTTTTTAAGCCAAAATTACAGAACCATTATTTTCTGCTGTTTTCCATAGAGGTCGACCCCATGAGTCGACCCATGAGCATGAGTCGACCCATGAGTCGACCCCTATGACGGGAAAGTTCTGCAACGGCTAGTTTTTAACCCATTTTAAGTGCATTTAATGCTCATTTAATGTGGTCTAACAGCTCTATTTCAGCCCAGATTACTCTCCACCATTCCTAAAAGTTATAAAAGGGACAAAAAGGTGGGAATCATGAAGAAGAGAGATTTTTGAAAAGAGGATTTCAAGCATACTTTTCAGCCCTAAGCAAGAGCTCACTCAAAGCATTCAAGAAGCTTTTAATTCAAGCTCACCAACTCCTCAAGTACTCATTCAAGTCTCCAACCACCTTCAGAAAATCGAAAAGAGCCATCTTCTCTTTGAGTAAAGTGTATTTAAAGCCTCATTCGCTCATTAAAGGAGCTTATTTTGTATTTTCTATGCTATTGATTGTAATACTCTGTTTGAGTTATTGTTTTTATTTTGGAAGGATTCTAAAATAAGGGAAGGTTGATCCGAACCATGAATCAGATTGTATCAGGTTGGCTTGTACCCGAGAAATAAGTGGACTAGCTTGGGATAGCTAGAGTCGTAGTTTCCAACGAGTGTATTCAGGTTGAATACAAGTTAGTGGATTGAAATTCTAAAGTAGGAGCTTGGAGAGTGGATGTAGGTGCAAGGTTGGCACCGAACCACTATAAATCCTCTTGTTTGTGTTATGCCTAATTGCTTTTCTTTAGAACTTATTTATTCTCTTACCTTCTTGCATTTAACCATTAGCCTTGAATCAACTATACTCTCCTTATTTATCTAGCTATTGTTAAACAATTTTCATAAGGTATAAGTTAAGTTTAAAATTTTTAGAAACTCAATTCACCCCCCCTCTTGGGTTGCATAGCTGGGCAATAATTGATCAGTCAATTCTTACATCCCTTACCCACTCCCTCTCTCCCTCCCTTACAACTCTAAGGTTTAGGACAAAGGCTTGTTCTTTTAAGACAAGCCTATTCCTAATAGCTCTAAGGGTTTAAAAGGTCTAAAAGAAGGTGGTTAGGTCTAGTGGGTAGTTTTGAGAGGTCCAGACTTAGGTCTGGAGGAGGGTCTGATGGACTGGTAGCTAGTCTAGTTATAAGGGCTAGAACTCTTGAAGTAAGGTGAAGGAGGAGCACTATTCTTGGCTCAACTTTTGTGTGGATCACTATTGGAGGGTGAACACTTGAGTGTCTGGTGGAAGCTCTACCAAAATTGGGATAAGTGTTACGGGTATTTTTCTTATCTAAGATTAATTATGCTTTGATTGTTATAGTCAAGGAATTTTGGGTTCTAGTGTTTCGATGCGCTAGGATGTTTTGAATAAAAATTTTGAACACCCAACCCTTCTGCTATGCCATCAAAACCCAATAGTGGTATTAGAGCTTGTTTTGATTTATAGAATCAAAGGTTAAAATGTAGTCTTGATTGTGGTCAAGCTAGGGTTTTTGTTTTGATTCAAGTCAGATCAATGGTTGAACCCAATTGAACATCCAAACTCTAATATACCTTAGAGATATGTTTAGATGCTTGATGTTATGATATTGATCATATTAATATATCTTAGAGATATGATATCATGATTATGATCATAAGATATGATTAGATGCATTGATTTATTGAGTTGTCATGATTACTATGATACAACTACAATAGTACATTGTTATGATTGGTTGAGTTAGGATATGCATGAGATCATTAAAATACTCATAAAAATTATATTAAGTCATAGTGTTGTCAACCAATAGCTAATCAATTTTCATGAATCGATTGATCAATTGGTATCTGAGGAGTATTTCAAGTGCGGTGGTTCTTTAATTGGTTCCACTCGCTGACTTGGCTAATTTTTTGATGTCAAAGGAAAGCAATGGGGGGATCCTTATCAATCTTAACATTTTTCTGATCAATTGAATTATTTTGAGTCTTAAATAAAGGTTGCTTAGTATTTTAAACACTACATATGTCTTCCTTTATGCTAAGATGATTATTATGTCAAGAACTGTAGTAGGTTTGTTGTGCTATCCATAAAGCTTACTATAGAAATTGATGTAGAGATCTTTTGATGCATATTAGATACTTACAGAATATTTTGGATATATTGCTTTATTGTGCTATCCATAAAGATAGTAGCATTATTCAGATATGATTGTATAAAAATGAAAGATCTGACTTAATTAAATACTATAGTTTGTTGTGACATCCACAAAGCTATGAGTGTGTTAGAGGTAAGATAAAGTTGAGAGTTGCATGGAGTGTAATTGGATAGTTTCTTCTACCTTAAACCCATTGGAACTTGTTGTAATATTCACAAGACTTCTTTGAGGAATAATGATCTCAACCTCATTAAGAAACTAGATTAAGATTTTCTTTTTGACCATAGGTGAGGGCTATGGTATCCGATAAAATAGTGGGAGACATAACTAGACATAAGATCTTACTAGTTATGCATGTCAAACATAAGTGATTTGCTATTACTAGTATTCTTAATTTATATAGATTTAATTTTGCATTATGGTTTCTTCATTTTCACTGCATGAAACCATAAATAAACATATATTGACTGGTTCAAACAATGCAGACTAGTTGAGGAACATGCAAATTAGATCGCACAGGAGAAGATCTCCAATGTTCTAGATATTTCTGACCCTAGTTCGATCAGTGATAAGAAGACAATGGATGTTCTCTTGGATATTACCTGTTGTGACAAGTAAGGATATTGGAAGAATAATTATAAGAATTATCTTGCAAGCTTGAAACAGGATGCAAGTGTTGCACCGAAAGATATGTATATGATACAGACTTATTTTTCATTAAGTATATCAGATTTTAATACTTAGATATTGGATACCACCTGTGGATCGTATATATATAATTTATTATAGCGACTACAGAATATCAGAGGTCTGAAAAGAGATGCCTTGAGCTTTATGGTGCAAGTAAAGAGTCCATTAGTGTAGAGGCTGTGAGAATCTGTATGCTTAATTTATCTTTAGATAAAATTTTAAAATTAAAAAACTATTATTACATATCTAAAATTATTAAAAATATTATTTTTATACTTTTATTATTAAAATAAATTATAAAATAAAGTTAATGGGCAATGGTTGCTCCATTTTATTTTTTAATGAATATTATGGCAGTGATTATATTGATAACAATCTTTTAATTCTAACGCTCAATAAAAATATTTTTTATATTAATAAAAAATTGAAAAGAAAGAGAAAAGATGTGAATAACATATATCTCTGGCATTGCTGTCATGGTCATATTAGTAAGTCAATGATAAACAAGTTATACAAAGAAGAATTCTTTGACCCGTATGATTATGGATCATTAGAAACTTATGAATCTTGTTTCATGGGTAAGATAATCAAGACTCCATTTTCTAGATATGGAGAGAGGGCTAAAGAGTTGTTAGCCCTAGTACATTCAGATGTATGTGGGTTGATGACAACTCAGGCTAGAGAAGGATACTCCTATTTTATTACCTTTACAGATGATCTATCAAGGTTCGGATACGTGTATCTTACGAAACATAAATTTGAAGTCTTTGAAAGTTCAAGAAGTATCAAAGTATGGTTGAGAAATAAATTTAAAAAAAAAAATCAAGATTGTTGGATCTGATCGAGGAGGAGAATATTTGTCCAGTAAATTTTTTGATCATCTTAAGGTTAACGGTATTCTCTCTGAATGGACCCCTCCTTATACAACAAACCTAAATGGTATAGCAGAATGGAGGAATCACACTTTGATGGAAATAGTGTGGTCCATGATGTGCTTCATAGATCTTTCAATATCATTTTGGAGGTATGTCCAAGAGAGTACTGATACATATTGAACAGGGTGCCTTCAAAGTATGTTGCTAGCACTTCATATGAGATATGGAAGGGAAGGAAGCTGAAATATAAATATCTTAAGATTTGGGGCTATTCTACTTCTATCAGAAATATCTTTGAACATAAGCTAAGTGATAGATCAGATAAATACAGGTTTGTAGGGTATTCTAAGGAAACTAATGGATACTACTTCTACCATCCTACTGAACAAAAGGTATTTGTTAGTAGGCATGCCACTTTTTTGAAAAATAAATTCATCCAAGAAAAAAATAGTGGGAAAAATATTGAACTAGAAGAAGTTCAAGACCTACAAACTGATCCAAAAATATCTATGGTTGGACCACAAGGAGATCCTCAATCAGAAGTATCCAAGAAAAGGTGCATCTATAATACACACCTCCTCTCCGAAGGTCAGATAGAGTGCATCAAAAACTTCTAAGATATAGTTTGCTTATTGAGAATGATAATTCAATCAACATTATTCAGGATGATAATCCACTGATCTATTCAGAGCGATCATGAGTAGAGACTCAGATAGGTGGCTGAAAGCTATGAAATTCGAGATGGACTCCATATACACCAACCAAATATGGATCTTGGTTAATGCACCTGAGGGTGTGACCCCAATAGGGTGCAAGTGGGTCTTCAAGAAGAAGATCGGAGCAATGGCCTAGAGGAAACCTACAAAACTAGGTTGACGGCAAAGGATTTTGGATAAAGGCAAGGAATTAACTATGATAAAACCATCTCACCGGAGGCTATGCTCAAGTCCATTCAGATTCTGCTTGCCATTGCTGCATACTACGACCATAAGATCTAACAGATGAATGTCAAAATTATTTTTCTCAATAGTAATCTTGAGGAAGAGGTCTATATGACTCAGTCAGAGGGATTTATCTTAAGTAGAAGGGCAAATCAATTATGCAAGCTAAAAAAATCTAGCTATAGATTGAAGCAGGCTTTGAGGAGTTGAAAAATCTGATTTGATATGACAGTCAGAGAGTTTAGCTTTATCAAAAATGATGATGAACCATATGTATGTAAAAAGATAAGTGGGAGTGCTATTGTCTTCTTGGTTCTGTATGTCGATGACATACTGCTCATTGAAAATAATATTCCAACATTGCAATCAGTCAAAACTTGTCTATCGAATAAGTTTTTCATGAAAAATTTGGGTGAAGCATCCTATATACCAGGTATAAAGATCTATAAAGATAGATCTAAGAGGATGCTAAGCTTGTCCCAGTCTCGATACATAGATCTCATATTGAAGAGGTTTAACATGGAGGCAAATAAAAGAGGTTACTTGTCTGTAAGTCATGGCATACGTCTTTTCAAGAAAATATATCCTAAGATACTAGAGGAGAGAAAAAGAATGAGTGTAATCCCTTATGCTTCAGCTGTGGGATCAATAATGTATGCTATGTAATGTAACAGGCCTAATGTAGCTTATGTTTTAGGCATAGTTAGCAGATTTCAGGCTGATCTAGGAGAGGATCATTGAAAAACTATGAAAAATATTCTTAAGTATCTAAAGAGAACTAAAGATATTTTTTTAATATATGATGGATCAGACTTAAAACTAAAGAGATATATAGATTCTAATTTTCAATTTGACTCTAACGATAGCAAGTCAATTTTAAGGTATATATTTATCCTAAATGGTGGAGCAGTAAGTTGAAAGAGTTTCAAACAGTAGACTGTAGTTGACTCAGCCACTGAAGTAGAGTACATCACTGCTAGTAAAGCTGCTAAAAAAGCAATCTGTATTAATATGTTCATCACAAAATTGGATATGGTTCCTAAGATAGAATGACTAGGGCTAGTTTATTGTGATAATACTAAGGTCGTTGCTTAAGTCAAGAAACATATGTCTCATTAGACACCCAAGCACATCCACAGATGCTTTCATCTCATTAAGAAAATTATAGAGAGATAAAATGTTGTCATAGAACAAGAATAATATAGCAGACCCATGCACTAAGACCATACCACAACAGTTATTTAATCATCATTTTGTTTGTATGGCATTGAAATACAAAGGTGATTGGCTTTAGTGCAAGTGAAAGATTGAAAGAAGAGTGTCCTACAAGCCAATCATATGAGTGATGCGGTGGGATTTTTTCTTTGTAATCTTCCAATTTATGTAATGATATTATTTATATATGAGGTATTGATTCATCATTTTAGCTATATCTTACGATGTTTGAGATTATGATGAACTTCAAAGATTAGGATAATAGTTTTAGGAGGCATGAATGGGTCATGTCTGTGAGATCTAAAATCTTAAAATTCTAATCTTAAATATTCCTAATCGTGAGAGCATTGAGTCGAGGATCAGTATTTCGAAAAGACTGGCACATCCTATGTGTGCACGATGAAGAGGGTGGTTGATCTTACTAACCACTTTTATGGGAATACTAATATAAGGATGTGGGCACTCATCAGAGAATGAGTTCACTGAATTAACTCATCAACAGAGAACATCTTATAGAAGCCTTGCTTGCAAGTCAAAAGATGGTTCTCTAAATGGAAGTTATGCAAGTGATCCTTAGACCTGAGATCACCATGGATTTATGCATATGAATTCATATTTTGATTCATACCCAAGCATGGCATTAAGACATGTATAGAATATTTTAGATATGATGTAGTGTGTATAGAGGTTGTGAGTCGGTCAGCAAGAAATCAACCACTCCTAATAAGAGGAGATGACATCCTATGAATTCTCATCTCTAGATGACTCAGAAAGTCTTTGGCCAGAGCAAGATGAAGTTTAGATAGGGTTTCTAATATTTTATTAGAGTCATCATTGGTTGATGGAGAATCAATATGAATATATGTTTGAGTTTGACATAATTTCATACTCATAAATATATTCAGGATGTAGGGATGATCAAAAGATTGAATTACATAGTATCTTGCCACTAAATTATATATTTGATATTTTTATTAAATTTTATATTTTTTAGATAGTCATAATATATTGTTAGATATCAATCTTGACTTATAGATTTGATCGAATTAAAGAGTTTAATTCGATTGTCAATAAGAAAGGGTTCTAATTGGTGAACTCGGATTAGCTCATTTTGGACCTTAATCAATTAGAAGGAGTCTAATCAAATTAGGTAAACTTGCATCTAGACCTACTGTTGGCTAGATATAGAATCCAATGGATCACATACATAAAAAAATTAGCCAAAGACCCTTTTGATAAGATTGATTGAAATTTTAGATCCAATCAGGGTTCCTGATAAGCATGCTAGCATGTGTGGAAATCCTAGCTCTTTGGGAGATCAAATTTGGTCTCAATTCTGGTAATTTGGTTAACCTAATTTTGTGAATAATTGGGTTAGGTCGTGCCACCTAGAGGTAGCCCAAAAGCGGGTGCCTCATTTCAAGTTAATGCCAAAACCAAGAGTCTTCTCGATTGAGGACTCTTGGCGCAAATTTGAGAAGAGCGCAAGCGTTCAATTTTTTTGGCATGCAGAAGGACCAAGAGTCCTTTTGCTTTGGGTCTCTGACTCATATGGTAATAAGATCAGAAGCTTAACCACCTGGCATGCCATTTAAAGTATGAAAAATTCTTTTGGATTGGCATGGAAAGTCTTCTGGAGGTGAGGCACGCGCATGAGGTGTTCCTTATTTGTGCGAAGAGCTGCGAGACTCCTTCTATTTTAAGTTGTCTTAGATGACACTATTATCTGATATTTTTACTGATAAGGATCAAATTTAAATCTTGATTCCATGAGATAAATATGAAAATTTATCAAATAATGGAGCATTGCTTTTGATGCCCTTTACTGGGCATACGCGCGTGCAACAGAGGAAGGACTCGTGCATCTCTTCGGGTTGAGAGTCTTTTTGTGATTTGAATTCCATCTCAAAAGGTGGCATCTATTGTTGATTTGCTTTCTTTTTTGAATCCAGATAATACATGGCAAAATTTCACACAAATCTAGAAGTAGAAGAGATGCCAATTGCATCTCTTTCTGGGCACGCACACGTGAGGAGTGATTCGACGTATCACACCCTAATGAGTCTTTCTACTTGAAGACTTTTAGATAAGTGATATATGAATTCAATGTGTCTTTCCAGTAGGGATCTGGCTTCTCTATTGGTGCCCCCTCTGTTGCTATAAATAGGGAGCGGTAGATGAATTGATCATTCAATTCTTACATCCCTTATCCACTCCCTCTCTTATAACTCTAGGGTTTAGGACAAAGACTTGTTCTTTTAAGACAAGCCTATTCCTAATAGCTCTAAAGGTTTAAGAGATCCAGAAGAAGGTGGTCAGATCCAATGGGTGATTTTGAGAGGTCTAGACTCAGATCTGGATGAGGGTCTGATCAACTAGTGGCTAGTTGAGTTCTAGGAGCTAGAACTCTTGAAGCAAGGTGAAGGAGGAGTGCTGTTCTTAGCTCCACCTCCATATGGATCACTATTGGAGGGTGAATATTTGGATGCCTGATGGAAGCTCTACCGAAATTGGGATAAGTATTATAGGTATTCTTCTTATCCAAGATTAATTATGTTTTGATTGCTATAATCAAGAGATTCTGGGTTCTAGGGTTTTGGTGTGCTAGGAGATTTTGAATGAAAATTTTAAACACTCAGTCCTTCCACTGCAACACCAAAATCCAACACTAGGTCATCCTGAGCATTCGGGGTCAAAGAAATGAATTATGCGGTAACCATATGCCAATGGGTTCTTGAATATTGCTTTGCAATCATTCGACCTATCCGGACATCGATTACTATTGCTAGATGGTCACTTTGATTGGTATAAAAAATTATTCATATGCTATTGGCTTAGATTTGAACCTATGGAGTCACACTCAAAAATAAATTTTGACTGATCATATGGTTGATTAACGATTGAGAATCATTCAAGGACATAATCATCAATTTGATTGATGATTAACCTTGTCCAAAAGTTACAATAAATTAATTCACTAAGGATTAGTGAATTATAAAAAAAATAATTAGTAATTAGATTACTAATTAGCTTTATTTGATTTAGCATTAAGATTTGGATCAAGTCTAATTGAATTGGATTCAATTAGGTTTGACGCGATTAGGTTATGAGATGACCTACTCGCTAAGGGTATTTGATTCCTGATTTGATCAGGACTTAGATTTGATTAATTTTTAATTAGATTAAGATTTAATTGAATTAATTTTATTTTTGACTTGATTAAATTCAGTTAGTTATTTAATTGGGTCTAACCTAATTTGATTTGGATTACATCAAATTGGATCAAATGTGAATTCAAATCAGTTTGAATTTCAATCTCACCCCTACGCCAACTCCCTTATCCATGCCTTTCTGCTCTCCACATAAATTTTGAATTTGCATGGAGAAATCTCATGCTAAACCTGATGTCACCAACTCCTCTCTTGATAAGGATAAGGGTGGTTGGAGGTTAAATTCAAATTGGTTTCAATTTGATCTAAAACAAACTTCCTTATCTATCACATGTCGCTCACCTTATAATCCCATCTATTTTATGTGACAAAATAGAGAGGAGATTATCGTGAGATTACTCTAAGTGTGGGGTGTGAAATTGAGAGGTGGGGTGGGCCTTCTATGCGATAGAAAGAGGATATCTGCTTTCTCTTGGGCTTGAGTTCTAGAATGGGTTCCTTTGGATTTTGACTCTAAGATTTGGTGGGAAGATAGAAAAGAGAGAAAAGAGAGTTTTCTTTTCTTATTTCCTCTACCACCCATCCTCATCTTTGGTGTCCTTCTCAATCTCAAAGGAGTCCAACAGATCAGAAGGAGTGAGATCAGCCTTCAACATAGTCTTCGCGCGAGCTAGCACTCCCGAAGAGGCCGATCAAATTGGATTTTCGAGTGGACCATCCGTAGAGACTGGACATTCTATATAGCAATCAGGAAGATCTTTACCCATGTGAAGGTAATGAGTTTTGAACTCACCTAATTAGATCTAATTGTTGGATCTGATCAAGTGCGTCGATGTGATCGATGCAGGATTTTCTTTAATTTTAGATTTTAATTGCATGTAAACTCATGTCATAGATCCTAACTGGTAGCTTAGATATGATCATATGCATATAATTTAGATTAAATAGTTTAATCTAAATTATTTTTGTTAAAATTTTTAAAATTGCATGCATAGAACTGTCAGTTTTTTCTTCAAATGGTATTAGAGCATGGTTTGATATGATATGATTTTAGATGCATTTAGATCTTATTTTTTGTTATTTAGATTAGATCTAAATTATTTTCAGATCTGATATTAGATCAATTACATATTTGATATGTGTTAGATTAGATGATTGATTAACTAAGTACTCAAATTGGGTTGGTCACCAGGCCTATCTGATCATAAGAGAAAGTAAGATTTAAAGGCCCTCTCTTCCTATTCGATGGGAGTCTCTTATGGCTTGTAGGGGTGCCATGTAGTTATATCCTATGTGTTGCTCCTAGATTGATTTTGATGATTACAAAGCAGATTGAAGGGATACAAATATTTTAAATTGAAAAAGTCTTTATGCTCTTCAAGGGCAAAATCATAATTTTACTAAAATCCTGATTTGATAGTATCATTTGGTAGAACAAATGATTTGTAAACTATTGGTGAAAATTTCATTATTTTTGGACTTATATTTTTGAAGTTATGAAGGTTTGAAGTGCATGAGTCGACTCATGAGTCAACTCATGGCACTATGAGCTGATTGGCACGCAAAAATTTCTCATGGCACGCTGGATTTTTGGCTTGGCACGACCTGTGAGTCGACTCATGAGTCGACCCACAAGGCATGAGTCGACTCATGAGTCGACCTCTGCTGATTTGGGCCAAAAAATCCAGAAATCAAAGTTTCTGGCTAATGCAACAGAAGTCGACTCATGAGTCGACTCCTGAAGCATGAGTCGACTCATGAGTCGACCCCTGCGATGGAAATCGTCCGCAACGGTTAGTTTTTTGTCCGTTTTAATTGCCTTTTATGCTTCCTAAAAATGCTCTAACGGCTCTTTTTCTGCCTAATATGTTTTCTCCTGTTTCTTAATGCTATAAAATATTTCAAAAGGTGAAAATACAGGAAACAATTGAGAGGATCCAAAATATACACGAAGTGATCAACGAGACATTCGAGAGAAAAAGAAAAGAGGATCCAAAATCTACACGAGAGAGAGACAGGTGATCCACAATATACACGAGAGATTGTGAAAGAGATTCAAGAGCATTCAAAGAGAGGATTTTTCACGCCTATTGTTTCAACCTTGATCTAGAGATCTTTCAAAGCCTTCAAGAAGTCTTCAATCAAAGATCATCCTCTTCTCAAGCATTCATTCAAGCGTTCATCCACCTTGAGAAAATCCAAAAAGGAGATTCTTCATTTGAGTAAAGTATTTTTATTATTATATTCGCTCATTTAAGGAGCTGTTATTGTATTAATTTGTGCTCTAAGCTATTTTACTCTTTGTGAGTATTTATTCTTGTTTTTGGAGGATTTTCAAAACAAGGGAAGGTTGATCCGAACCTGAAATCGGAGTGTTTTGGGTTGACTTGTACCCGGAAAATAAGTAGACTAGCTTGGGATAGCTGGTGTCGGAGTTTTCGATATTTGTATTCGGGTTGAATACAAGTATAGTGGATTAGAATTCTCAAGTAGGAGCTTGGGGAGTGGATGTAGGTGCAAGGTTGGCACCGAACCACTATAAATCCTTGTGTTTGTGGTGTGCTTTCTTGTTTCTCTTTATTTCTTTATTATATCCTTGCATTCTTGCTTTAGGTAATTAATCTTGAATTAAAATCTTTGTTCTCATTCATCATAAGTAATTAATTAAGCCTAAAATTTTTAGAAACCCAATTCACCCCCCCTCTTGGGTTGCATAGCTGGGCAACAAGTGGTATCAGAGCTCGGTGCTCTAGCCCTTATTTGATCTAAAATCAAAGAGCCAAAGATCTATGGCTACCCATGTCGGTACTTGTCTAGCCGAGGGGCAATCTACAAACCGACCTCCACTTTTCAATGGGTCTAATTACACCTATTGGAAAGCTCGGATGAAGATATTCATACAAGCACTCGACTATGATATGTGGAGTATCATAGTGAACGGTCCTCACACACCCACCAAGATTATAGATGGTGAGGAGTCAACCAAACCTGAGAAAGAATGGGATGAGGTTGATAAGAAATTGGCACAATTAAATGCCAAAGCTATGAATGTTCTTTATTGTGCACTAGATGCAAATGAATTTAATCACATTTCTACTTGTGCATCTGCTAAAGAAATATGGGATAGGTTAGAAGTAACCCATAAGGGAACAAATCAAGTAAAAGAGACTAAAATAAACATGCTAGTGCATAAATATGAATTGTTCAAAATAGAGCATGATGAGTCCATAACTGCTATGTTTACTCGTTTTACTGATATAATTAATGGTTTGAAGAGTCTTGGCAAATCTTATACTAACAGTGAGCTTGTAAGGAAGATTCTCAGGTCATTGCCAAGAACTTGGGAAGCCAAGATGACTGCTATCCAAGAAGCAAAGGACTTGAACTCTCTACCTCTAGAAGAGCTTCTTGGATCCTTGATGACTCATGAACTTAGCATGAAGCAACATCAAGAGGATGAAGTCAAAAAGAAAAGAACCATTGCCCTCAAATCCATAACTTCATCTGATTATGAAACGGATGACACTGAAGATGAAGAACAGGATGAAGAGATGGCACTCATCATCCGGAGATTTAAGAAGTTTCTAAGAAAAAGGAAACAGGGGATGAGAAAGAAGTTCACAAAAGGGGAACAAAGCAAAGAGAAAGAGAAAGATCAACCCCTTATATGCTACGAGTGCAAGAAGCCGGGACATTTCAGATCCGAATGTCCACAACTGAAGAAAGGTCCCAAAAAGTTCAAAAAGAAAGCAATGATGGCGACTTGGAGTGCAAGTGATGACTCAAGCTCTGACGAGGAAACCTCAACAGAACAAGCCAACCTAACTTCTGAATCCACTAGTGAATTTACTTTTGAAGAATTGCATGAAGCATTCTATGATTTAATTGATGAATTAAAGAAACTAGGAAAGAAAAACAAAGAACTGAAATTGGAAAATCAGTTCTTAGTGAAACAAGCTGAAAACCTTTCAATTGAAAAATCCACCTTGATTCAAGAAAATCAAAACTTAAAGAATGAAATTAACAAGCTGAAACCTATAGTAGATAAGTTCACCTTAAGTTCAAACAAACTAAATATGATCCTTGATAATCAGAAAGCTATATATGATAAGGCTGGACTTGGCTATAAACCCCTGAAGAAACAAAAATTTCTGAAGAATATTTATGTAAATTATTCAAGTAACAAGTCTACAAATATTACTTGTTTCAAATGTGGAAGAATAGGATATAAATCGTACACATGTCTTATTAACAAATATGCAAACACAAAGAAAATATGGGTTCCAAAAGGAACCATTTTGACTAACCTAAAAGGACCCAAGAAAGCTTGGGTACCTAAGACAGAAACTTGACCTTTGCTTGCAGGTGTGTCTAGCATCCCAAGAAGGAAACAGGAAATGGTATCTTGACAGTGGATGCTCGAGACACATGACTGGTGATGAATCACAATTCATCACGCTTGATGCTAAGGATGGAGGGATGGTCACCTTTGGAGATAATGGCAAAGAAAAGATCATCGGGATAGGTAACATTGGTATCACTCCCTCCAAATGCATTGAGAATGTTTTACTAGTTAAAGGTTTAAAGCATAACTTACTTAGCATTAGTCAATTCTGTGATAAAGGGTATAAAGTAGTTTTTGAATCATCTGTTTGCATTGTGACTAGTCCTATTAACGATGGCATTAAATTTATAGGACATAGGCATGGCAATGTTTATATGGTAGATTTGAATGACTTAGCCAAATTAGACATGCAATGCCTAGTATCCTTGAATGCTAAAATTAATGAGACTAGTTGGCTGTGGCATCGTAGACTTGCACATATCAGCATGCATTCTCTTTCAAAATTAATTAAAAAGGAATTAGTTCTCGGTTTGCCAAAATTGAATTTTGAAAAGGATAGAATTTGTAATGCATGCCAATTAGGTAAACAAACTAGAGTTTCATTTAAATCCAAAAATACTGTTTCAACTTCTAGACCTTTAGAGCTCTTACATATGGACTTATTTGGACCAACAAGAACCACTAGTCTAGGAGGAAAATAATATGGCTTTGTAATTATAGATGATTACTCTCGTTTTACTTGGGTTTTCTTTTTGGCTCACAAAAATAAAACTTTTCATATTTTCACTAAATTTCATCGAAAAGTCACTAATGAAAAAGGGTTTTCAATTCAAAATATTAGAAGTGATCATGGAACTGAATTTGAAAATCAAGATTTTAAAAATTTTTGTGATGAAAATAGAATTGGCCATAACTTCTCTGCTCCTAGGACACCCCAACAAAATGGGGTAGTTGAAAGGAGAAATAGAACCTTAGAAGAAATGGCCCGTACCATGCTTTGTGAAAGCAACCTTCCAAGATATTTTTGGACGGAAGCAATTAATACAGCATGTTACATTTTAAATCGTACTTTGATTAGACAATTTTTAAAGAAAACCCCCTATGAACTTTGAAAAGGAAGAAAACCAAATATTGCATATTTTCATATTTTTGGTTGTCGATGTTTTGTATTAAATAATGGTAAAGAAAAACTTGGTAAATTTGATGCAAAATCAGATGATGCAATCTTTCTAGGTTACTCCTCCACTAGTAAAGCATTTAGAGTTTTCAACAAAAGAACTTTAGTAGTTGAGGAGTCCATACATGTTATTTTTGATGAATCTAACGATCTTCCTTCAAGGAAGAATGAGGGTGTTGATGATGCAGATCTACTAATAGAAGGTATGAAGGAGATCACTCTGAAAGATTCAGCAACTCCAGAAGACAAAGATCAAGAAGACGAACAAGATGAGATAGGTGAAGAAATTCAAGAACAACCTCAAGGTACAAATGACCTACCCAAGGAATGGAGGTATGTTCACAACCACCCTAAGGAGTTAATTATTGGTGATCCTATGCATGGGGTAAAAACCCGTTCTTCACTTAGAGATGTAGTTAATCATTGTGCTTTTGTATCTCATCTTGAACCTAAAACTTTTGAAGAAGCTGAAAATGATCATAATTGGATTAATGCTATGCAAGAGGAACTTAATCAATTTGAAAGAAATAATGTTTGGACCTTAGTATCAAGACCTAAAGATTATTCAATAATTGGCACAAAATGGGTCTTTAGAAATAAATTAGATGAGCATGGAAATGTAATTAGAAATAAAGCAAGACTAGTTGCTAAGGGATATAATCAAGAAGAAGGAATTGATTTTGATGAAATCTTTGCACCTGTTGCTAGATTAGAAGCTATTAGACTTCTACTTGCATATGCTTGCTTTATGAAATTCAAATTATTTTAAATGGATGTTAAAAGTGTATTTTTAAATGGATATATCGCTGAAGAAGTATATGTAGAACAACCCCTTGGATTTGAAAATCATGCTTTTCCTAATCATGTCTTTAGATTAAATAAAGCTTTATATGGATTAAAACAAGCACCTAGAGCATGGTATGAAAGGCTAAGCAAATTTTTACTAAATAATGGTTTTTCAAGAGGTAATGTAGATACAACCCTATTTACTAAAAGAAATCAAAATGATATGCTAGTTATACAAATTTATGTTGATGACATAATTTTTGGGTCTACTAATGAATCCCTTTGTCAAGACTTTGCTAAGCTTATGCAGGGGGAGTTCGAGATGAGCATGATGGGAGAACTCACCTTCTTCCTCGGACTCCAAATCAAACAATCAAAAGAGGGAATCTCCATCATCCAAAGCAAGTACACCAAGGAACTACTCAAAAGATTTGGAATGGAGAACTGCAAACCAATTGGCACACCAATGAGTCCCTCATGTAAGCTTGACAAGGATGATGAAGGTAAATGTGTAGACTTAAAATACTATAGAGGTATGATTGGCTCATTATTATATTTAACTGCAAGTAGGCCTGATATCATGTTTAGTGTTTGCATATGTGCTAGATATCAATCTAATCCTAAAGAATCTCATTTGAATGCTGTTAAAAGAATCCTTAGATACTTAAATGGTACTCAAACTCTAGGGTTATGGTACTCTAAGGACTCACAAATTGATTTATTAGGATATTCAGATGCTGATTTTGCTGGATGTAAATTAGATAGAAAAAGCACAAGTGGAACTTGCCAATTTCTTGGAGTTAACCTAATCTCATGGTTTAGCAAGAAACAAAATTCGATGGCACTGTCTACGGCTGAGGCCGAATACATTGCAGCCGAAAGTTGTTGTGCTCAAATCTTATGGATTAAGCAACAACTCGAAGACTTTGGAATCAAACTTAATGAAACACCAATAAGATGTGACAACACAAGTACCATAAATCTATCTAAAAATCCAATTCAACACTCAAGATCCAAACATATTGAAATAAGACATCATTTTATAAGAGAACATGTTCAAAACAAAAATGTAATTCTTGAATATGTTTGCACTGAAAATCAATTAGCTGATATCTTTACAAAGGCCCTTAGTGAGGATAGATTCTGTGAAATTAGGAGAAATCTAGGAATTCTAGATCCATATGCCTAAAATTTCTCAATTTCCAAAGAATTCATATCAAAAACTCTTAGAGCTCAATTTCCAACATCTATCCTAAAAACTTATCATTGAGCAAAATTCCTTCTCCCAAAATTTCGAATTTTTCTGGAATTTATTCGCATTTTTTCTGAATTTCTGAACTTCATGAGTCGACCCCCATGAGTCGACTCAATGGCAAACTTGTTATTTCCTCAAACTTCCCACGGGCTCATTGTTTTTATACTGGATCCCTGTTCGTGAGACGACTCATCTTCTCATCGTCCTCCTTCCAAAAGCCATCTTCTCCAATTCTTTTTGCTCCAAATCTAAGGATCTAGTTTGAGGCAATTCTCCCTCCTCTCCACCAAAAATCGCCACCTTGGAAAGGGATTTTTTTTGTGTTTTCTCGCATTGCTTGGCGCGGTTGGAACGTGCCCTAGCACTTCACCGATCTTCCCAAATCCACTTCTTTTCTCCACCAAAATCCTTCTTCACTCTCTTGTGATCCCTCCTCCACTCATTCAAGTGTTCCTCCAAGTCTCCTTACCTGCTACAAAATTGGATATGGCTCCAAAGATGAAGCTTCCCCAAAGAAGAAAGTCAATCCGTGAGCCTGAAGAAATTATCTGAAAGAAAAGGCATGCTCAGTCTTCAACTGCTCCCACTCCAATTTCAGTATCTGCTCAAGGTCCCTCTCAATCCTTTCTAAGCCCCAGTAAGAATCCTCTTTCCGATAGAAAAGTCGAAACCGGGAAGAATATAGATTTTCGGTTCTTTGAGAAAGAGGGCTTTACTTTTGCAAGTAAGATTAAAAACCAAGGATGGAAACTCTACTGCTCCCTTAAGGAAGTCACCTATGTTGACCTAGTTAGAGAATTCTACCAGAATCTACTTTATGGAGATGGGTCAGTGACTTCAACAGTCAAGGGAATTGATATCTGCTTGGATTCTAGGATATTGGGAGAAATACTTCAGTTGCCTAGTGAAGGTTACTCTTATATGGAACTCCCAGTTAAAGAAGAGGGGATCAGAATTATTTTAGGAGAAACTTATTCAGGGAGTTTAAACAAATTGGAAGCAAAGGTTTTGTCCATTGAGATGAGGATCCTGCATCAGATGGTAACAAAGCTCTTCTTTCCTAGGAGTGGTAGACATGATTTACTTTCCAGCAGAGATGTATGTATCATGTTTCATGTCATCACTCAGACCCCCCTGAACCTCCCTGCACTTATGATAGAGGCCATGAGAGAAACTTTGAACAGATCCAAGGCACACTTGCCTTATGGTATGGCTCTTACTAGAGTATTTAGGAGGTTTGGAGTTAGCTGTGAGGGGGAGGCTTCTACTAAGCTCTCTCATGTGGACACTTTCAACCAACACACCCTGCACCGAATGGGATTTACAAAGACTGATGGTGGTTGGATTAAGGGATCTGAAGAGAGAGCTGAAGACAGAACTGAAGGCAGAGTAGAAGAAGAAGATCCATCATCTCCTGTCCATGACTTCAGGGCAGCATCACCACATATTCAGTTCATTCCTGATACAGAGGCTGGCCCTTCAGAGTTTACTAGGATGCCCACACCAGTGTATCAGCCAGAGAGCAGAGCACCTCAATCAGAGTTCAGACTGGCTGATGATCAGATCGAGCAGATATCACAGCGTGTGGCTTCTTTACTATCTAGTCAGTGGAGTAGTACTTCTTTTGCACCTGGAGCCACTTCTTCTGATCAGACCATGACTCTCCACATCTCCACTGTGTTTCAGATGATATCAGATCAGTCCATCCAGATTCAGCAGCTTGAGGACACAGTCTGGCGACTGACTGGCAGAGTTCTTGACTTGTAGGGGCAAGTTCTTGCTTTGGCCCATCCCAAGCCACAGGAGTCAACTATTGAGGTCACAGACCTCACTGCAGAGGCTGGCAGGCTCAGAGGAGCACTAGATGGTGGATATGAATTACTGAGGAAAGAGATCCGAGGATCGAGTGAGCATGCTACCACTCAGTTCACTGCTCTACTACAGTCTGTTTCCAGAGCACTGAACGTACTTGATTCCATCAGACTCACCCTTTCTGTTCAGTCCTTAGCATCTCAGCGTACTCAGCCTCCCAGTTCATCTCGCTCTCCTGCTCGTGCTAGAGGCAGACGGGGTAGAGGATGCACTTCTGATCCATCAGCTTCTCATCTCATATCTGATGACTCCGATCCTTGACTTGTCTTGATCTTTACTAGATCCTAGGTGTTAGTGTCTTGTTCTAGGATCTGTATTTTGGGGCCATGTATTGAAAATTAGCTGGTTGACTTTTATTTTAAGAACTATGTAATGAAACAATTATGGTTTTATGGAATCATCTTTTACTTATATTTCTACCTTTTGTAATGATATCGATCATATTTTGGTTATATATATTCTCCTTGTTGAAATATTGTCTTCTCTTTGTTGTTGTTTGCTGTTGATAATTGCTATATTAAGGGGGAGCAAACATCTGTGATAAACTCTAAAGGGAGAGAAATTAAAGAATGTTTCAGAAAAAGAAAGAGTTAACCATGTTTGATGATGTCAAAAAGGGGGAGAAATTAAACAAAAATTTGGGAAATTAAACAAAAAGCAATCCAACAAAAGCAAAACCATAAACTATGAAAAAGCAACTCATCAAAACCAAATTATGAGAAATTAATGAATGAATTGAAAATTTAAAGAACAATATCAAAAATATAATGCTAAGTACAATGCAAATAAGTAATTTTTAAATTACTTCTTTACATATGCTCTGATTTGCTTTAAAAAATTTAAATATGCTCTGATATACTTCAAAATTCAAACTTGCTCTGATACATCTTTTGAAATTTTATTTACCTTGATACATCTTAAGAAATTTAACTTACTCTGATACATCCTAAAATTTTTTTTTTAACTTGCTCTGATACATTATAAAATTTTCTCTGATACATTATAAAAATTGTTTTTCTTGCTCTGATACATTGTCCTAAAATTTTTAACTTACTCTGATACATTATAAAATTTGCTCTGATACATTATGAAATTTTTTCTGATACATTGTAAAATCTTTTCTGATAACATTGTAAAAAAATTTTTTTTTTTGCTCTGATACATTGCAAAATTTATTTTTTTTCTCTTGCTCTGATACATCTTAAACTCAAAATGATCTAATATACTCTCCAAATCAACTCTTAAACATGCTTTGGCACACATAATTATTTTTTTCAAAAGCAATTAAAGCACATAATTATTTTTTGCTCTGATGCTAAAACTAAAATCAAATGAGAATGAGCAAATTTTCAAAATACAGCTTAATCTGATAACAAAAACAAGTTTTCCGCTCTAACACCAAATTCACATAATCCAATGAGCATCTTTTCAAATCTTTAAGAAAATGGACAAACTATTTTTGCATATGACCATTTATATCACATGCCAAAAGAATCATATTTTTTTTACACCTATAGTGCATTCTTTTGAAATTAATGCATTCACATAAATACTTTTGTTCAAGTATTTTGTCATCATCAAAAAGGGGAGATTGTTGCTCCTAGATTGATTTTGATGATTACAAAGCAGATTGAAGGGATACAAATATTTTAAATTGAAAAAGTCTTTATGCTCTTCAAGGGTAAAATCATAATTTTACTAAAATTCTAATTTGATAGTATCATTTGGTAGAACAAATGATTTGTAAACTATTGGTGAAAATTTCATTATTTTTGGACTTATATTTTTGAAGTTATGAAGGTTTGAAGTGCATGAGTCGACTCATGAGTCAACTCATGGCACTATGAGCTGATTGGCACGCAAAAATTTCCCATGGCACGCTAGATTTTTGGCTTGGCACGACCTGTGAGTCGACTCATAAGTCGACCCACAAGGCATGAGTCGACTCATGAGTCGACCTCTGCTGATTTGGGCCAAAAAATCCAGAAATCAAAATTTCTGGCTAATGCAACAGAAGTCGACTCATGAGTCGACTCCTGAAGCATGAGTCGACTCATGAGTCGACCCCTGCGATGGAAATCGTCTGCAACGGCTAGTTTTTTGCCCGTTTTAATTGCCTTTTATGCTTCCTAAAAATGCTCTAACGGCTCTTTTTCTGCCTAATATGTTTTTTCCTGTTTCTTAATGCTATAAAATATTTCAAAAGGTGAAAATACAGGAAACAATTGAGAGGATCCAAAATATACACGAAGTGATCAACGAGACATTCGAGAGAAAAAGAAAAGAGGATCCAAAATCTACACGAGAGAGAGACAGGTGATCCACAATATACACGAGAGATTGTGAAAGAGATTCAAGAGCATTCAAAGAGAAAATTTTTCACACCTATTGTTTCAACCTTGATCTAGAGATCTTTCAAAGCCTTCAAGAAGTCTTCAATCAAAGATCATCCTCTTCTCAAGCATTCATTCAAGCGTTCATCCACCTTGAGAAAATCCAAAAAGGAGATTCTTCATTTGAGTAAAGTGTTTTTATTGTTATATTTGCTCATTTAAGGAGCTGTTATTGTATTAATTTGTGCTCTAAGCTATTTTACTCTTTGTGAGTATTTGTTCTTATTTTTGGAGGATTTCCAAAACAAGGGAAGGTTGATCCGAACCTGAAATCGGAGTGTTTTGGGTTGACTTGTACCCGGGAAACAAGTAGACTAGCTTGGGATAGCTGGTGTCGGAGTTTCCGATGTTTGTATTCGGGTTGAATACAAGTATAGTGGATTAGAATTCCCAAGTAGGAGCTTGGGGAGTGGATGTAGGTGCAAGATTGGCACCGAACCACTATAAATCCTTGTGTTTGTGGTGTACTTTCTTATTTTTCTTTATTTCTTTATTATATCCTTGCATTCTTGCTTTAGGTAATTAATCTTGAATTAAAGTCTTTGTTCTCATTCATCATAAGTAATTAATTAAGCCTAAAATTTTTAGAAACCCAATTCACCCCCCCCCCCTCTTGGGTTGCATAGCTGGGCAACACTATGAAAAAGAATCGTGAAAATAGAGCCGACCCCACTATGTGTTGTGATCCAGGTGGTGTGCCCAAGGCCCAGGGGACCAAGGCTAAGGCCAAGGTCCATCATTCATGAGGGCTTCATGGAGGCTCTAGGGCTAGTTGGGCCCTAGGTTGAAAGGCTGTGGGCCTTTCGGGTTCTTGAGGTCTAGGTTATGTGGGCCTCAAGGGACCAACTCTTTATGGGCTAGGTCTGGACCCAGGATAGGTGAGATTAGGTTGAGTCATGGGTGTACATGGGCTTGGATTAACCTAATCTCCCATAGAGTTGGTCAAGGGAGTTTTGGGTTTGGGTCACTTGACCCTGTGTTTATATATACATGCATTGTATAGGTTTGATTAAGCCAAGGAATATGAAAACTCTTTCTTCCAAGTCTCTCTCTCTCTTCTCCCTCTCTCTCCAGCTATTCTCCACACCCCAGGAGCAAGAAACCCTAGGGTTTCTTGCCGCCAGGTCCCAAAAAGGCAGGAAAAGCAAGGGGAGGCGCTAGGCTCCTCCTTTGTGCCACCAACCACTTTTCTCTCTCCCTCTCTTGCAGCCACCCAAACATCAGGTCCAGGACCTAGAATCTCTTGCGAAGAGGTTGGTACAAGTTCTTCTCAGATTTGGAGTTGATCTGAGGTCGTTTGAGGTGCAGGTGAGATATCCATCAACAATTCTACAGGAAAGGCTGCAGCAGGACAGATCTACAAGGTCTATCTCCATCTACCTTCTTCCCTATCTAGAATACCCAGATTCAAGACTACAAATTGAAAAACCTCGGCCCAGGCCTGATCTAGTTGGGTACCAGATCTTGGATTTTTTAGAGATGATCTTAGAGGCGTTCTTCATCTGGAACGAAAGGCTGACGAAGAAGACAGCAACCAGACTGATTTCATCAAGGGCCTTCTATCGAGTCCAGAAGTCTCTAGATTTATTTGTTGCTGGTTCTGCTACACCCAAGATCTGTGGGAGGAGCAGGGATCATGCTCCAATAGTTGGTATCAGAGCCACATTGGTGAGGAAGCGGTTCCAAGTGCGAGAAGTTGAAGATCCTAAGTACTGAAAATTTTCAGCAAAGTACCATCAAGGTATATTCTACACTTCTTGATTTTATGTTGCTTGTTTGGCTTGGATCCAGTCATGGGCAGTAATATGAAGGTCAATTTTGAGAAGTTTGATGGTAAAGAGAATTTTTTCATGTGGAAAATTCGGATGGAGGATCTTCTGGTGCAAGCAGATCTGGATCAGGCTTTGGATGAGAAGCCTGAGGGAATGACAGATGGACAGTGGGCATCATTGGAGAAGAAAGCATGCTCGGTGATCAGAGGATGTTTGGCGGATGCGGCATTGTATTCGGTGCTAGAAGAAAAGACCCCGAAGGGCCTTTGTTCGAAGTTGCACACCATGTATATGGGGAAGAATATGTGCAACAAGCTAATGCTGAAGAAGAGGTTGTACAGTCTTCGGATGTAGGAGGGATCTAATGTGATTGGCCACATTCAGAGGTTTGACCAGTTGTGCATGGAGTTGATGAATATCGGGGTGAAGCTGGATGAGGAGGATAAGTCCCTGTTGCTTTTGTGTTCGCTGCCAGGATCATATGACTCTTTGGTGACTACACTGCTCTACAGCAAGGAGACTCTGGAATATAAGGACATGGTCTCGGTGCTGAGGTCTAATGAGCAAAGAAAAAAGTTGACCAGAGATCGGGCTCCCCAGGAGGGTTTGGCAGTAGGGGAGAGGACAGGTAAAGGCAGAGGCAGAAGCAAGTTCAGGGGGCGGTCCAAGTCCAAGAAGGGAAAGAAAGAGATGAAATGCTTCAAGTGCAACAAGTTCGGACACTTCAAGCGAGAATGTCCACTATGGAAGAGCAAGAAGGGAGAAAGAAGAAGCTCAGAATCAGTGAGTGCAGTTGCTGGACAGCAGGTGGAGGATGATCTACTTGTGGTATCAGATGGTCACAGGCATTACACAGAGGAGTGGACACTAGACTCTGCGTGCTCACATCACTACACACCACACAGGTCTTGGTTTGCGACATACACCAAGACAGATGAGGGATCAGTGACTCTAGGTGACAATCATCCTTGCAAGGTGGCTAGAATATGGACAGTCAGGGTGAGGATGTTTGATGGGATTGTGAGGACATTGACAAATGTAAAGCACGTCCCGGAGCTGGAAAAGAATCTGGTGTCACTAGGCTACTTGGAGCGCAGTGGATACAGCTTCAGCAGTAGGGCTAGAAGTGGAGTACTGAACATCTCCAATGGAGCTATGGTAGTGATGAGAGGCAGGAGGTTGGACAATAACCTCTATCGTATGGAGGGATCTGTGGTGACCGAAGAGTCTGATGCAGCAGCTGCAGCACAAGACCAGCAGGGGGCTTACAGGATGTGGCACTACCGCCTAGGCCACATGGGTGACAAGGGGCTGAGGGAGTTGAGCAGGAGAGGACTCATCTCTGATCTGGAGGATGGTGCTACAGGGGAGATTTGTGAGTCTTGCCAGATGGGAAAGCAGAGGAGAGTTCAGCTCAACATCAGTACAACCCACAGTGCAGCCCCTCTGGAGTTAGTACATATGGATGTGTGGGGACCAGCCCCAGTTTCAGCTAGGAATGGGGCCAGATACTTCATGACCCTGATTGATGATTTCTCAAGAAAATTCTGGATTTACTTCATGAGAGAGAAGTCTGAGGTCTTCACCAAGTTCAAAATCTGAAGAGCTGAGGTGGAGAAGGAGCAGGGGAGAAGCGTGAAGTGTCTGAGGTCAGACAATGGCGGGGAGTACACCAGCAGAGAGTTCCAGGACTATTGTGAGGAGTGTGGGATCAGGAGACACTTCTCAGTTAAGGAGACTCCACAGCAGAATGGGGTGGCCGAGAGGATGAATAGAACACTTCTGGAAAAAGCACGATGCATGAGGCTGCAGGCAGGGCTTCCAAAGGCGTTCTGGGTTGACACAATTGATGCAGCGGGTTACTTGGTCAATCGGTCACTTCACACCAGGTTGGATGGCAGGCTTCCAGAGGAGACGTGGTTTGGGAGGATAGTTGGGCTGGGCCATCTACGGGTATTTGGGTGCATGGCCTATGTGCACATTGGAGCTGGTGAGCGGAGCAAGCTAGACGTCAGATCACGCAAGACGGTGTTTCTAGGCTATCCGTGAGGAGTTAAGGGATACAAACTGTGGGATCCCTTGGAAAAGAAGGTCATCATTAGTCGGGATGTGACTTTTGATGAAGAGTCAGTCCTACGGAGGCGAGTAGGCATGGAGGAGCAGCAGGAGCAGGAGGAGGTCCAGCAGGGCGCTGCTGGATAGCTTACCTCTTTGATTTTGCCTCTTGCAGGTACTATGGGAGGACATGACATTCAGGTGGAGAACCTACCTAAGGTGTCTCCACAGGTGGACAGGACTTAAACGGATGATCGAGGCAGAGAGGTCCAGCAGGAGCAAGCTGGATCGAGGACTGATATCGGTGTTGCCCTACACAAGCCCAAGAGGACCATCAGGCAACCGGATCGATATGGCTTCGAGGAGATGCTGTCATATGCCCTGGTGATAGCGAATGGAGACCCATATATATATCAGGAGGCTATTGAGAGCCAGGACAGAGAGCGGTGGGTCCAGGCGATGTCTGAGGAGATGCAGCCTCTCCACCAGAACCAGACGTGGCAATTGGTGCAGTTGCCACAGGGGAAGAGGCCCATTGGCTGCAAATGGGTCTACAGTCGCAAGGAAGGGCCTTCAGAGTAGGGAGGTATCAGATTCAAGGTGAGGTTAGTGGCCAAGGGATACTCCCAGAAGGAAGACATCGACTTCAGCGAGGTCTTCTCTCCCGTCGTCAGACATACTTCCATCAGAGTGTTGCTGAGCATTGTAGCAGCTCAGGATTTAGAGCTGGAGCAGATGGATGTCAAGACGGCATTCATCCATGGGCATTTAGAGGAGAAGATTTACATGGAGCAGCCATCCGGTTTCAGGGATCCAAAATCAGAGGGAAAGGTTTGTTTGTTGCAGAAGTCGCTGTACGGGCTGAAGCAGTCGCCGAGGCAATGGTACAAGCGGTTCGACTCCTATGTGCACAGCATTGGACTTTTCAGGTGCAAGTTTGATCCCTGTGTTTATGTTCAGTCTCTTGAGGATGGTTCTAGGGTGTTCCTACTCTTGTATGTGGATGACATGCTTATAGCATACAAGAGTAGGAAGGTTGTGCAGGATCTGAAGGCATCCTTATCTTGGGAGTTTGAGATGAAGGATTTGGGCCCTGCAAGGAAGATCCTAGGCATGGAGATTTTCAGAGACCGAGCCCGGAGGGTGCTGCATCTATCTCAGGGGGGCTACATACAGAAGGTCTTAGAGAGGTTCGGGATGAAGGGAGCAAAGCCGACGGAGCTGCCACTTGTCGGTCACTTCAGACTCTCGAAGACCATGGTGCCATAGACTGAGGTGGAGGCTCAGGAGATGGAGACGGTTCCTTATGCTTCAGGAGTTGGGAGCTTGATGTATGCGATGGTCTGTTGTAGGCCAGACATCGCTCATGCAGTGAGTCAGGTTAGCAGGTTCATGGCGTAGCCTGGCAGGGAGCACTGGAGAGCTCTGAAGTGGATATTCAAATACCTGACGGGTTCAGTTGGAGTTGGCATCTGCTACAGACAGCGAGGAGGTGCAGTGGGATACTCTGACATGTCCAGGGAGGCTCAGGGGCTGATTGGCAGTTATGTAGATGCAGACTTCGGTGGAGATGTGGATACCTAAAGGTCTACGACAGGCTTCATCTTTAGCCTGTATGGAGGTCCTATTTCTTGGAGATCAAGTCTGCAGCCTATCACGGCCCTATCCACTACAGAGGCGGAGTACATTGGGCTGACAGAAGCAGCTAAGGAGGCAATTTGGCTGAAGGATTTGTTGACGGAGATGGGCCTTACTCAGGAGGCCATTAGAGTGCATTGTGACAGCCAGAGTGCACTTCTATTAGCACAGAACTCAGTCTATCATGCAAGGACAAAGCACATCGACATTCGATATCATTGAATCAGGAAGCTTATGGAGGATGGCGAGGTGGAGCTGGTAAAGGTACACATCAAGGAGAACCCAGCTGATGCACTTACGAAGGTACTTCCATGGGACAGCTTTCAGAGATGTGTTGAGCTGATTCGGCTGCTAGACAGAGTGGAGCTGGTTGAGGCCTTGGGACACCAAGGTGGAGATTGTTGTAATCCAGGTGGTGTGCCCAAGGCCCAGGGGACCAAGGCTAAAGCCAAGGTCCATCATTCATGAGGGCTTCATGGAGGCTCTAGGGCTAGTTGGGCCCTAGGTTGAAAGGCTGTGGGCCTTTCGGGTTTTTGAGGTCTAGGTTATGTGGGCCTCAAGGGACCAACTCTTTATGGGCCAGGTCTGAGCTCAGGATAGGTGAGATTAGGTCGAGTCATGGGTATACATGGGCTTGGATTAACCTAATCTCTCATAGAGTTGGTCAAGGGAGTTTTGGGTTTGGGTCACTTGACCCTGTGTTTATATATACATGCATTGTATAGGTTTGATTAAGCCAAGGAATACGAAAACTCTTTCTCCCAAGTCTCTCTCTCTCTTCTCCCTCTCTCTCCAGCTATTCTCCATGCCTCAAGAGCAAGAAACCCTAGGGTTTCTTGCCGCCAGGTCCCGAAAAGGCAGGAAAAGCAAGGGGAGGCGCTAGGCTCCCCCTTTGTGCTGCCAACCACTTTTCTCTCTCCCTCTCTTGCAGCCACCCAAATATCAGGTCTAGGATCTAAAATCTCTTGCGAAGAGGTTGGTATAAGTTTCTCTCAGATCTGAAGTTGATCTGAGGTCGTTTGAGGTGCGGGTGAGATCTCTATCAATAGATCTACAGGAAAGGCTGCAGCAGGACAGATCTGCAAGGTCTGTCTCCATCTATCTTCTTCCCTATCTAAAACACCCTGATTTGAGATCTATGAATTGAAAGACCTTGGTCTAGGCCTGATCTGGTTGGGTACCAGATCTTGAATTTTTTAGAGGTGATCTTAGAGATGTTCTTCATCTGGAACGAAAGGCTGACGAAGAAGACAGCAACCAGGTTGATTTCGTCAAGGGCCTTCTATCGAGTCCAGAAGTCTTCAGATTTGTTCGTTGCTGGTTTCGCTGCACCCAAGGTCTGTGGGAGGAGCAGGGATAATGCTCCAACACTATGATGAGTTGACTCTTATCAGGGTAGGATCGACTCAAACAAGCAAATAGAAAATTTGCCTAAAAAATTAATTACAAAATTATTTATAAAATTAAAATTATTTCAAAACCTAATCTAAATCCATACACTTAATTGAGAATTAAGTTAAATATCTAGATCTAGAATTGTGAATTAAAGATCGTATGACATTTGCATAAAACATGGTTATTTGGATTAGCTTGATTAGGTCCTCCTAGTTGGGTTAAACCTTGGGTTAGAATCAAAGAATCGAATGGACTAAATAGAGAAATGAATTAAATCTAACTAAAAGTTGAATTAGATTAAATCAGAATTATTCTAGAGCCAATACAATAGTTGTAGTTGGTCAAATTTATATCTTTGATTAGACCCAAATGGACTTTGATCTTTAGCTCAGCGATCAAACCCAAGTCTATAAGCTGATCGAATTGAAACTAATTAATCACTTGGTGTCTAAGATAAGTTTACAGTCTTAACCACGTTAGAATTTCATGTCGAAGGCATGTATATATATTTCAAAAATTTTTTTCTAAACAATGCATCAGAATAGAAGATTAGAACACCTTTCAATCTAAATTATGTATGCACAAAATATAGAATACAGGGATCTACCTCATGTTAGAAAATGCTACAGTTTCATATGTGTAGTTCAAAATTTTTTCTAGGCATCTACGTAGTGAAAATAAATAAATTAAAATAATTTTAATTTATTTACATACTAGATCAGATCTGAAAAATATAGTAAAGATCTTGATATAAATATGTACCCATGATTTGATATCTGAAATAGAAAAACAAACTAATAGAAAAATAAAATGAAGATCAGATCTCTATACCTCGGATCCTGTGGATGTCTCGAATTCTGATCGTAGCTGCACATGCACCCGACCTCTACTGGTATCCACATGAAGCCACCTGAGTAGAGCATCGAGATCAATGGTGTGCTAGCATCTTGCAGATCTCACTCCTTATCCATGGATCTTGATCTCTTCTTCCAGATCTTGAAGAAGCAGATCGCTGCACGAACTCTTTCACGCAGATCCGATGGAATCTGAACCAGATCACCATGAAGAGAAGAAGAATTCTTCTTTTTCTCATCTTTTCTCTCTTTTTTCATCTTAGATTTGATATCTATCAAATCTGGACATTGGGATGTAAGAAAAAAAGGAGATGGAGGTGTTAGGAGAGGAAGTTGGTGGTAAGAAAGAAAGGTGTCACATATCACGCACGCCACCCTTCTCCTCTTAAATTTTTGTCGCACAACTTCAAATCCATGCCACCTCTCCCTCATGCCCCTTAGAGATAAGATCAAATCTTATCCAAATTGGAAATATATGGCATGTAATAAAGGAATGATATAAGTGGTGCATAAAAAGAAATCGGGAAGATCTTTCAAGCACAAAAATAATGCTTATCCTTTTTCTCTAATTTTTTTGTCACACAAAAAAAATATTTTTATGCTCTAATCTGAGATATTTCTATCTTCTTTTAAATTAAATTTAAATAAAAAAAATTTGGATGAAAAAGACTTCCAGATAAGATGGGGTGCCAACTATTGGTGCCCCCTCTCCTTTCATGCGTGTAAAGAAAGAAGGATGAGAAAGATAACACCCTATTTATCTTTTGGTATGATTTTTGGAGAGAGAGTCTTGGATAACTTGAGCTCTTTGAGTCATAATTCATTTGGTTCAAATAGAGCCTCAATCAAATTCAAATCGAGTCCGAAACGAGCCAAATTTGAAAAGACTGTTAAGCCTGATTCAATCAGGCTTGAAATCCAAATCTGATTTGGATAATTGAATCAAATTAATATTAAATTAAATTAAATTTGATTAAATTTAATTTAAATAAATTAAAACTTAATTTATAATTTAATCAGCTCTAAAAAAATTATAACACTTGTAATTAAGTCCCTGCACTAACAATTACCAGTTGCCAAAACTGTAATGCTTACAAATTAGCAGTTTCTAAAATTTAAAATATCAATTCAATTGATAATTTAAATATAATTTAAGCTATTGATCAAGTCAAGCTTCTTTTTTGTATGACCCCTCAGATTCTATTCTGTCTGATAGTAAGACATACTGTGATCTCCATCACAGTATTGTCGAAACTCTTTTCGATGGGCTGAAACGATTCCAACTCACCTCAACAAAGATCGTTGATCCGAAAGTAATCTTAGTGAGTTCTCACGATCCACCAGTGATGTCTAGCAATATATAATGATAACCTAGCAGAACAAAAAAGTGAACCCCTAGGTGCAGTTATCATGTGATACAATCTCTCTATCGAGAGTCCTGACTGGATAGAGGTCATGGAGAATTTGTCAAATCCCATCGTCAGTCATATGCTAGATTGGCTCAACTCGAGTTCATTTGTGAATCTTGTAGAAATTTTTTTCAGTATTCACACTTACTCTGGCTAGAGATTTCTTAAACTTAGTCTTACGAGTTGCATAGGACTTCTCTTTTTCTATCAAGGTCGATAAATTCTATCTAGATGTATCCTACTCCAAACAACGAATCTGAACCTACATAGCCAACATACACAGTAAGGACCCATATGGCTAAGGACCAAGGGAACGTGCATTCAAACTATATAGCCTCGCTGTGAATAGCCAACACACCATAGGTCAAAAGATCAGTCACACCACTGCAGCATCAAGAAGATCACTGATGAGTGAATAGACATTCAAGTAGTTTTTCATATTGGTTATGCTCAGTGCAAGTTATTCTCTAACAACCACCTGCACTCTCACCCCAGTGTCTCTATACCGCAGAATCGAGACTCATCTGTCCTAAAGGGAAGTGATCCGTGCATCAATCTCAAATAGATTGATCACTGTCCTCTATGATGATTCTTCGATCGGGAGTATTTAGAAATTAACCACTAATGATGTATATCTCAAATTCTCAACACCTTGAGAATATACAAAATTATCTTTATTAATTTTTAGGATAAATTATGGATACATAAACATGATTGGTTATTAAGACTGCCCAACAAGTATAAAATATGCCCTAGAGAAAAGTATGTGTCAGCCAAGATTGACTTCTAAGTTACACATCCAACAAACTTCTATTTGTACTAAAGCCAATCTGCCATATACCTGAGCCCCATCTTCTAAAGATAGGCTTCAGTATTTAGCTGGCTAAGTGACTTAGGCCTACCACTATCATGTGGAGTCTACTCTCTTCATCTCCACATATTTCTACTTGAGGTAATCGCGTATATCTGTTCTATGTAGATGGACTTCTAGTGAGACCTTGGCTCCTTAGCGAGGGCTATAGACCATTATCTTTACAGTACAATGTCATAGCATTCAATGGTATGACATCTAAGTCTGCAACTATCATAAGAACCAGAATGCATCTTGCACATCTATAGCATATTCAGTTTCCACTGGTCGATTATTTGGAACCATTCCAATAAATCAAACCAATATAACTTAAGAATACATGTTGATGTAGATATTCTAGCATTAGCATTAGCATATCCTCCCACTCTTAGCTCTAACCTTTATTCAAAGATGAAGAATAATCTCTTAGTGCTTCTCAAGTACTTAGGGATATTTTCACAGCAATTCAATGCCCCCAACCTGGATTCGACTAATATTTGCTCGTGACTTTCACAGCAAGATATACTAAGTCAAGTAAATAGCATGGCATATACCTATGCCCAAGAAGATAACAGATCCCTCTTGAAGGTTTCAATACTGAACCCTTTCAGCACCTCTTCTATATACTTATCTGTGAAAATCAAACATCCTTTTAGGATCTATCTATATAGACCTTTTATTTTCAAAATATTTGACTTAGGTCTTTGAAAAAAAAATTCTATATGTAACTACATCATAACCGATGTCAGCATGGGACCCTCCCACTGATCTTCATGTAACTACATGATTCCTTATATCACATCATTATAGATTTTGGGATCATCCCTATATTCCCAATCTCCCTTGAGAAATATTTTCTCTGAATCCTTTGTAAGAATACCAAGTACCTTTCTAAAGGATAGAAGATCCTACTAGATCTATGAGGTGGAGGAAGTACTATATATACTGACTCATCTTAAATAGATTGTACAGGTCCTGTGACTCATTATTCTTAAGAGATTTCTCTTTGGTTTTATCCTCCCACTATTTTCAAGAAAATAGTATGATTGCTCACAATCACATTATGAACCACTGGGAAGAGAAAGTGATATCTCAAACACCTTTTGGGATACCCTATAAATGAGTTCTCACAGACCTATCCTCTAACTTGTCCACCATATCATATCTCATATGGTGTGATGAAACCAACTTTAAAAAAAATCTAATTTAAATTTTAGAAATTAAATCTTATACCTAAAGAAATAATAATTGAGCTAGTGATATTCATGACGGACTGGACCATATTTCATATAGTGCCATCGCTTCTCACAGATACACCATTGAGCTGAGGTGTACAAGAAGAATTCCATCATGACACTATGCTATTTTCTTTAGATAATTGATAAATTTTTTATTTGGTATTGCATCCTCGATCCGATCAAAGTACCTTTAAAAATTTTTTGTATCTCACATACATACCTATACCATGACTACTCATCAGTAAGGATAATGAAGTAGTACTAACCTCCTAGTCTGGCTCATCAAATAGACCATACACATCGTATGTGTATTAGGACAAGTATCTCAATGGTCCTAGTCTTTTAACCTATAAAGAAAAGTTTGGTCATTAATCCCCAAAGAGATGATTCACAGACTAGATATAACTTAACAGTCAATAAGCCCAAAGACCAATTTTCTTCAGTCGGCAGATCATTTCTTCTCATACATGACCTAGCTAAAGAAACCATCTATATATTTTAGGTTATTTGGTTTTGGATCTCTCAGATCCAATGGCATTCACTATTTTGCTCAAATAATTTTTTAAAAATATATCACACCATACAAATGATAAAAATTAAATCCAAATAGTAATCACCGAGATTAGGTGCTCACAACTTCAGTGCAACTTTTGCACAATTGCTAACTCAAAAGAGTCACTTTATCTTTCCTCAGTCTTCTTCCTTCCTTAGACTTTATATTAAAGTGCGTAATATACACTAAAGTCTAATGAAAAAGAGAAAATCATAAGATTAATTTTGAGCAATTTGACATACCTTCTGAAGGTATGCAAATATTTCTTTTAGGTTCTCCAAGTATGTATCTTTGAACTTTTTAAGATCTCTTAGTTACCAGCATATCAATCAATTTAGTTAAGGTGCTATAATGTTTATTCGTATAATAGTTTTATAAACTATCCATATGAATCAAAAATTACAGGATCAAATCCATTAGCAATTTCTTATGCATAGTCATGTCGAGCTTTTCAAGTTCTTTAATATCCTTGATCATCGATCATGGACAAACTACCCATCATGCATCTCATGCATTATGCAACTCTGATCATCTCACAACTATTATAAATGAATCAATATGTCATTGGCAGTCTATATGTTCTTATGCATATATTGAATTTCATCGACTATGGAATCCAATTTATAGCATCTAACCTAATTGTCAATGTCCAACCATTTGTCAAGTATAGCTCGTTGACTGTGGATTGGACAAGCTGATGATATTGGGTTAACCTAGTCAAGAACATGGTTTAATTTCTAAAAGCTAAGAACTATTCTTAGATTTTTGAGCCAGAATATATAATCGATTTCGGTTAAGTGGTAGATATCTAGGATTCGAGCTAGAGTGTTGGAAGCTGAAAAAATTGATTACAGAGAGTAAAGATTTAATTAGATGATTTTACTTATAATAGTTTGTTCTAGGAACTTTAAAAATAAATAAAAGGCTCCTACTAATTTTTTGAGTCTTTCACACTCCTCAGGTGGAGAAACGAAAATCCTAATGCGATAAATGGTTCTAATGGGTGCTACAGTCCCATCGATATATGATATCTCACCTAACAGTTATTGATGACACGTATATCAATACATGGATAACTCTTTATCCAGATGCTTCTCCAAGCATGTAGCAGCGATTTGATCTCTAAGTCCTGTGGTCTCACCTAATAGTTATTGGTACATTTCTTAGTTAAGTCCGATCCATCATTCACCAACGAGTGCAAAGCTATCATTGGATCCCTCACCTAACAGTTATTGGGCCCGACCCCATCTTTACCTCAGAGCATCTGATGCCAATAGAGTGGTTGTGCTTTCTCGATGCAACCGAACCACTGTAACCAGTCAAGAATGATCAATATCGAAAAAAGCACCTGCATCTCTATAATGGTAGAAGACCAGTAGACTTAATATTCAGTGAGGAGATTTGGGTTCAGGTCTCTTCTAATTAGTCACATACATCTGATGTAATGACTAATCTGGTTTAGGTTGGCACAATTCATGTCTGACCAACCTAGTCCATATGGGTGAACTTAGGTCAACAAGTAACCTAATACAAAATATAATCTCTCAAGATGGTCAGGTAAGTAAAGATGAGTAGGGGTCCCTCTGTTGCTTTCCTTAGATACCAATGAATTGGCCAGGTTAGATAACGGAACTAATTAAATAACCACCATCTAATACTTGCATTAGACACCAAATTGGTTGATTAAAATTAATTAGGTTAACCTATAGATTCGGGCTTGAACCGCTGAGCCAAATTCGATCTTGACTTAATCAATTCACATCACATGTGAATCAATTTGGCCAACTACAACTAAATTCAATTTTGAGCCCCTTTGACCTAATCCCAATCAACTCTTGATTAGGTTCGATCAACAGCTCAAAATTAAAAATGGATTCTAATCTGATCTAATCAATGACCCTAGTTGTAGTTTAGTCTCTAAACCTAATTTGTTCAACCCATACCCGAAGTGTTAGATGTATGCCCTAGAAGCCAATCTTGGCTAACACATTTTCTATCTCTAGGATATAATTTTATACTTATTGGATAGTTATATTATCATTCATGTCTATGTATCCATGAATCATACAAGGGATTAACAAGATGATGACACATATTCTCAAAGAGTTGAGAATTTGAGGCATATGTCATTGATGGTTGATTTTTAAATTGCTCCTAGTCATAGGATCATCATGAAGATGGTGATTGATTTGAATAGACCAGTGCACAGATCGCTTCCTTCAGACAGATGGGTCTTGAGTCTGCAGTATAGAGATACTGGAATGAGAATATAGGTGGTTGTTAGAGAACAACTAGCACTGAGCGTGACCAACACGAGAAGTCACATGAATGTCTGCTCACTCATTAGTGACTTTCTCGATGCTGCAGTTGTATGACTGATCCTTTGACCTGAGATGATACTACTGCTTGCAGTGAGGCTACTGGATTTTGAGTAACACATCAACATGGATCTCAAAGAGTCCTTGTAGTGGATGTTGGCGACAGTTAGTCCACTGTAGGAGTGGGGTGTGCATCAAGATGGGATCTATTGATCCTAGCAGAAGAGAGTAGTCCTATAGGATTTAAGAAGCTGAGTCCTTAAGTCTATGGCCATAGTAGTGTAATTGATGAAAAAAAATTTTCATAGAATCACATATGGACATAAATTGATTGAATCTATCATATGACCGATGTTGAGATTTGACGATTTATCTATGACCTGCCATCTGGTGGGGACTCACGATAGAGGGACTGAATCATACATTAACTATATCTAGAGATTCATTTCAGTTCTACTGGATTGCTACTATATACTGCTAGGTGTCACTAGTGGCTTGTGAGAGCTCACTAGGGTTGTTCTGGATCGACAATCCTTGTTGAATTAGAGTAGAATTATTTCGATCCATTGAAAAGAGTTTCAACGATATGATGATAGAGATCATTATATATCTCACTACCAGATAAAATTAAATTTATGAGGTCACACAACAAAAGAATTAGGCCTGAAATAAATAATTGAGCTTATGAAGTATCAATTGGATTTAGAGAAACTCATTGGGTTCATGGTAACCTTTCTAGCACATGGTTGGACCCAATTCATTTTTCTGTTAGGATTACTTATTTGATAAGTTAATTCTAACTTAATTACCTGCTCATAACCTACAAGAATAAGATTCATGAGACTTCAATTATTGGATATCTAAGGTTATGGATCACATAAATTAAGGGTGCAAGTCTCTTATGAATCTCCTTGATAGTTATTATGGGGTGCCACCTTGATTTGATCAATTTGAGCATGTCGATTGATTAGAGGGCCTTTTATTTTCATATGGGGCATCTCTTGGGTATATTTTGTGGTGTCTAATTATAAGTGTAAGAGCTTCAATTGTTGGTGCCTAATGGGCTTCCTAATGTAAGTTGGATAAATTAAGTTAATAAGAATCCTAATACAAGTAGGACTTGTACTATGAGATTGAATAGGATTCAATTCTTATGCCTATTTAAAGGGATCTCCCTAAAGATCTCTAGAGCATCAAAATCAGTAGCCCCTCATACCCAAAGGCTCTCCCTATGCCTTCTCTTCCTCTCCTTTTCTCTCCTCTTGGGTGTTCTATACACCCCTTCCTTGGGACGTGCGTCCCAAGGAGTTCCATGCCCAAAGGAGTTTGGATACCTCTTTTTTACTGATTTCTAACATCTGGTAGCATCACATAGTAAGAAGAAACTCTAGAGAAAAGGAAAAGAAGAAGATCAAAGAGAAAGATCTAGTGTTAATCGCGATCTAGGCTTCGTTCAAATTCAGCAGGTTGAATTTTGGAGAACCAAAATTTAGATTAAAGAGGACTGTTCTAGGCTGATCCCGAGTGGACACTCATAGAGCCAAATATTTGTACATCTAAAAGAGAGCCTTTTCTCTTTCAGATCTAGTTTTGAAGAAATGGATTGCGAAACAGGTATACGATTTGATCACAATCTAAATTTCAGCATATATCAATTTCAGCATATGAAATAGATCCATGTTGTTTTATATTTTTATGCATACAAAATTTAGATTAAAATTATTTTAATTTTATTTTTTACTATGATATTTAGAAAATTAAGTTTTGAAAATACATATGTATGCATCAAACCTCGAAATCCAACAGTGGTATCAGAGGCATGGGTTTTCATATGCTGAATTTTAATATACATATTTTTGAAAAGATTTCAAAATTAATTTTTTCTTGATACATGAGATATATGGATGGATCTTCAAATCTAAAATTTAATTTTATATTTAATTCTAGAATATATAGTTGATATGTTGATGTATGCATAGATTTAAAAATTGATCTAGAAAGAGTTTTAGTTTATGTGAAATAGATACATGCATGAAATCTCAATTTTTTTATGATCTAAATTTTGATTCAGATATATGATTACATATTTAGATCATAAATTTATCTTTAATCTAATCTATGATTATTATATGAGATATATGATATCATATTTAGATCTGAAATTTTGTTTAAGATCTGATTTTTCATGCATATATGTGATATATGTTTGTATGTTAGAACTTAAAAATTATTTTTATATTTTAATATTTACTTTCATGCAAAGTATTTAGATATGAAATATGATTTTAGAATCTAAAATTTATATTTGTGTATGAGGGTTTTGGTCATGAGAAAATCAAAAATTAGGTCATGTAATAGGATTACATCTAAGGTTTTTGATTTGGGACATATGGGTTTAATTTGATTAAGTAATTGGTTAAATCGAGTCAAGTGTTGAATTGAGTTATATCAATTAAGTTAATGATCATGCAATTATTGTTGATCAAATTGATTGAGTCCTATATATAGAATTGATTAACCTAAGGACCTAATTTGACTTGTTGATTTGAGCTCGATTCACTTGAGCTAACCAATTCTGATCAATTGTCCAATTGGTGTTTAAGGCAAGTAATTGAAAAGTAGTTATTTAATTGATTTCGTTCACTTATCTGGCTAATTTATTGATGTCTAAAGAAAGCTTGGGGGACCCCCACTAATGTGTACTTATCTGACCAATTTGAAAGATTGAGTCACAAATATAGTTGCTTGGTTGTTTAATTTAGCCCATGCCAATTACATCAGTCATGTGATGACTGATTAGATGAGATCTAAACTTAAATCTTTCCATAAAATATTAAGTTCAAGGTCTTCCACCATTGTAGATATACAGACGTGCTACCGACGTTCATTATTCTTGGCTGGTCACAGTGGTTCAGTTACATCAGGAACATGCAACCACTCTATTAGTAAAGAGTTGTTGCAGGGTAAAGATGGGGTTTGACCCAATAATTGTTAGGTAAGGGACCTAATGATGGCTTTACACCACTTGTGAATGGTGGATCTGACTTAACTAAAAAGTGTGGGCAATAACTATTAGGTGAGCCCAAATGACTTAAAGACCAAGTGGCTGCAATATGCTTAGAGAAGCATTTGGACAAAGAGTTGTCCATGCATCAGTGTTTATTCATGTTATCAATAACTATTAGATGAGGTGTATGGCATTGGTGGGACCGTAGCACTGACTAGAAACCCAATTATTGCATTAGGATTTTCATTTCTCCATCAAGAGAGTGTGGAAGTTCTGATAAAATAGTGAGTGTCTCTTTTTACATCTAAAAATCTCTAGAATAAAATTATAAAATAAATACAAATATTCAATTAGAATCTTTACTCTCTGCTATTCATTGTGTCAGCTTCCAACCCTCTAGCTTGAATCCTAGATATCAACCGATTAACCAAAATCGAGTACATAGACTAGCTTACAAACTTAAGAATTATTCTTAATTTTAAAAAATTAAGTAATATTCTCTATCAGATTATTCTAGTGTTAACAATCCGTCCAACCCATAGTCAACGACCTATACTTGACGAGTGGATGGACAATGACAATAAAGATAGGTGCTATGCATGAGTACATGTACACTACCAACGACATGTTGATTCATCCACAAGTAATGTGAGGTGATCAGAGTTGCACAGCTCATGTGATGTATGATGGACAGTCAGTCTATGATCATTATTTGATAATGATTGAGGACATTAAAGAGCTTAAAAGGCTCGACATGACCATGCATAAGGAATTGCTTATGGATTTGATCCTGTGATCTCTGATTAGTTTATATGGATAGTTTATAGTAAAGTACCATATGAAAGACCATCATGGCACTTTATCTGAATTGGTCAAAGTGTTGATAACAAAAAAATCTTGAAAGAGTTCAGAGGTAAATACCTAGAGAGCCTAAAAAAATAAAAACACACCTAGAGTAGGTATGTCAAAATTGCTCAATACTGTCCTTATGATTTTCTCTTCTCTTAGTTGAGCTACAGACTCTAGTGTAGAGTCAATGGAAAGGTAGAGGACTGAGAAAGTAATCCTTGAATTGGCTATAGGGCAACAGTTATTGCTGCGGCCATGGGTATCTGTCCTTTGTTATCATCGTTCAAATTTAGTTCTTAGAGACTGTTTCTATCATTTGTATGTTGATGCATATGTGAACTTAATTAAGCAATCAGTGAATGCCATTGGATCTGAGAGATCTAAAATTGAGATAAAATTTAAAATATATGTGGAACCTATAGCTAAGTCATATTGGAAAAAAAATGATTAATAAACTAAAAAATATAGACTTGGGCTCATTGACTGTTGAGTCAAATCTAATTTGTGCATCATCTCTTTGAGGAAATATAGCCAAGCTACTCTTGTGGGACAAGAGAAAACAGACCACTGAGATACTTATCCTTGTATACATTTGATATGTGTAGCCCATGTGATATGCTAACTAAGGAGTTATCTCTACTTTGTATATGAGATATAAATCTGAAATTTTTGAAAGGTTCAAAGAATTCAAATGTAAGAAGAAAAATAAATCAAAAAATTTTGAAGGTACTTCGATCGGATCGAGGATGCAATACCACTAAAAAAATTTTTTTGATTATCTCATAAAATGATATTATTTCATATTGGACCCCTCTTAGTAAATCTCAGCTCAATGAGATAAGAAAAGTCATGGGACTATATGAGATATGATCTGATTCATAATAAAATTCACTGATTTATTTATATTTCTTTAGGGATATGCTTTATTTCTATAAAATTAGATTCTCTCTAAACTTATTCCTACTACACCACATAAGATATGACATGGTGAGAATTGAATCTTGATTATTTTAAAATTCAAAGATGTCTAGCCTATGTCTAAGACAGCAGGTGGATATGTTAGAGGATAGGTCTATAAAGCTCTTCCTAAAAGAGTTTGGGATATTACTTTTTGATGAGATTACAATGTGATTGTGACTCAATGTTATCTTCTTGAAAAACTGTTTAACCAAGATGAAGCAGTGAGAAGAAAGTTAAGCTCTAAGAGAGTGTCTCTAAAGAGTAGAGAGCCTTGGGACCTTAAGAACATATTAATCATGAGCCAGTAGATGTGTATTCCTCCTCCACCTCATACACATAGTAGGATCTCCAATCCTCTCGAAAGATACTTGAGTATGCTAACAGAGGATGTAGAGAAAATTATTTCTCATGGGAGATAGAGAATATAGAGATGATCCCAGAACATACAACGAGGCAATGTGAGACATCGACTCTAAGAAAGGATGTGAAATAGCTTTTTTGAGTAGAGATTTTTTGAAGATTTCTATATGGAATAGCTTATGGATTTCACTTCTTATGATAGGTAATCACAAAGACCACAATACCCTTGGAGTTGGAACATTCATTTCAATGATATGATCAAATTGTTTGATCAGATATGAGGAATTATGGATTTCAAAAGGGTCAGTGGGAGTGTCCAATACTGACATCAATTAAAATATGGTTGAATATAGATTTCTCCATGAAAGACATAAAGTGAGCATCTTAAAGATCTATAGAGATAGATGCAATTAGATGCTTATATTTTCATAGATAAATTACAGAGATCGGATGTTGAAAGCGTTCAGCATAGAAATCTTGGAGAGGGATCTGCTACCCTCTTGAGCATAGTCGTATGCCATAAAGTACTTGAATTGATTATACCATTATTGTCACAAGTAGATATCAGTTGTATCCAGGCTGTGAGTGCTGGATTACTGTAAAAATATCCTCAAGCTCTTAAGAAGAATTGAGGATATGTTCGGATAAGGATCAAATCTAGGAGTGGGAGGATACATCAACTTAGACTTTATGTCTGATGTTGATGGTAGAATATCTACATCATGGATGTGTTCCTATGTCGATATCTTGAAAGGATTCCAAATAATCAATCAATGAAAGCTGAGTACACTATAGATGTGTTGGATGCATTCTGGTTGTAATGTTAGTTGCAGAATTAGTTGTCATACCATCAGATACCGTGATACTATACAGTAAAGACAATGTCACCATAGTCCTTGCTTAGGAGCCTAGGTCTCACCAGATATCCAAGCACATAGAACAGTAGAACACACGACTATCTCGAGTAGAAATATATAGAGGTGCAGAGAGCAACCCACATGTGATGTGGATGATCCACTGGTAAGTCACTTGGCAAGCCTAAGACTATAGCCTGTCTTGTGAAGATAGGGCTTAGTACACGGCAAATTGATTTTAGTGCAAGTGAAAAATTGTTGGACTTATATCCTAGAAGCCAATCTTGGCTGTCACATTTCATATCTGTAGGATATGATTTTGTACTTATTGGACAGTTATATTACCATTCATGTCTATGTGTCCATGAATCATCCAAGGGATTAACAAGATGATGATACATATTCTCAAAGAGTTGAGAATTTGAGGCATATGTCATTGATGGTTGATTCCTAAATTGCTCCAGGTCATAGGATCATCATGGAGATAGTGATTGATCCGAATAGACCAGTGCACGGATCACTCTCTTCAGATAGATGGGTCTTGAGTCTACAGTGTAGAGATACTAGAGCGAGAATGTAGGTGGTTGTTAGAGAACAACTAGCATTGAGCATGACTAACACGAGAAGTCACATGTATGTCTGCTCACTCGTTAGTGACTTTTTTGATACTGCAGTTGTATGACTAGTCCTTTGATCTGAGATGACACTACTGCTCACAGTGAGGCTGCTGGAGTTTGACTGACACATCAACATGGATCTCAAGGAGCCCTTATAGTAGATGTTGGCAACAGTTGATCTACTGTAGGAGTAGAGTGTGCATCAAAATGGGATCTATCGATCCTAGCAGAAGAGAATAGTCCTATAAGATTTAAGAGAATGAGCCCTTAAGTCTATGGCCATAGCAGTAAGATTGATGGAAAAGAGTTTTCATAGAATCACATATGGACATAAGCTGATTGAATCTATCATATGACTGATGTTGAGGTTTGATGATTTATCCAGGATCTGCCATCTAGTCGGGACTGAATCATACGTTAACTATACTTAGAGGTTCATTTCAGTTCTACTAGATTGCCACTATATACTGCTAGGTGTTATTAGTGGATTGTGAGAGCTCACTAAGATTGTTCTGGATGAACAGTCCTTGTTGAGTTAGAGTAGAATTATTTCGATCCATTGAAAAGAGTTTCAATGATATGATGATAGAGATTATTGTATATCTTACTACCAGATAGAATTAAACTTATGAGGTCACACAACAAAGGGATTAGGCCTGGAATAAGTAATTGAGCTTATGAAGTGTCAATTGGATTTAGAAAAATCTATTGGGTTCATAATAACCTTGCTAGCACATGGTGGGACCCAATTCTTCTTTTCATTGGGATTGCTTATTTGATAAGTTAATTCTTTACCTGCTAATAATCTATATAAACAAAATTTATTAGACTTCAATTATTGGATGTCTAAGATAATGAATCACATAAATTAAGGGTGCAAATCCTTTATGAATCTCCTTGATAGTTATTATAGGGCAACACCTTGATTTGATCAATTTGGACATGTCCATTGATTAGAGAGCCTTTTATTTTCATATGGGGTATCTCTTGGGTGTGTTTTGGGGTATCTAATTATGGGTACAAGAGCTCCAATTGTTGGCACCTAATGGGCTTCCTAATATAAGTTAGATAACTTAAGTTAATAGAAATCTTAATGCAAGTAAAACTTGTATTATGAGATTGAACAGGATTCAATCCTTATGTCTATTTAAAGGGACCTTCCAAAAGATTCTTAGAGCATCAAAATCAGTAGCTCTCACACCCAAAGGCTCTCCCCATACCGTCTCTTCCTCTCTCTTTCTCTCCTCTTGGGTGTTCTATACACCCCTTCTTTAGGATGCATGTCCCAAGGAGTTCTATGCCCAAAAGAGTTTGGGTGCCTCTTCCTTGCTAGTTTATAACATCTGATAGTAGCACATAGCAAGGAGAAACTCTAGAGAAGAGGAGGAGAAGAAGAAGATCAATGAAAAAGATTAAGTGTTGATCACGATCCAGGCTTCGTTCAGATTCAGCAAGCTGAATTTTGGAGAACCAAAATTTAAATTAAAGAGAACTATTTCAGACTGATCCCCAGTGGATACTCATAGAGGTCAGACACTTGTGCAGATAAGAGAAAGCCTCTTCTCTTCCAAATCCAATTTTGAAGAAAGAGATTGCAAAACAGGTATGTGATTTGATTACAATCTAAATTTCAGCATATATCAATTTCAGCATATGAAATAGATCCATATGGTTTTATATTTTTATGCATGTAAAATTTAGATTATAATTATTTTAATCTTATTCTCCGCTGCGATGTTTATAAAACTAAATTTTGGAAACACATATGCATGCATCAAACCCCGAAATCCAAGACAAAGCCCATGTTTTATGTATTGAAATTTAGATCTTAAATTCATAATTTTAGATCTTATAATTTCAAATCTTAATTCTTAATTAAGTGCATTATGTACATGAATTTAGATTTAGATCTTGAAATATTTTCTAATCTAAACTATTTATATTGTATCCTATACAATATGATTGTTTGTGTAGTCGAATCGATTCATCCTGGTACATGAATCGATTTGTCACAGTGAGTCAGCACACACTGAGATAAATAGAAACTTATAGACCTAGAATGTACAATTGAGTCAGTTCATTAGCAAATGAGCTGACCTACCAGGGTCATGAGTCAACTCCAACAAAAATGAGACAACCCACCTAGCACTCGAGTCGACCCAATTGAAAATCGAGTTGACTCCACACGCATACCAATCACAGTTTCATGCTCTCATGAAAACAAAGCCTAAGATTTTGGATTTAGGATTTTGCAAAAATTAAGTTTTAGATCGTATGTCAAATAATATATCAAATATAATATTTTAACAATCTAAAATATATTAAAATATATGTATAATCTAATTTAAATTAAAAAATATAATAATTATAACTTTTTATTCACCATTCATCTACATAGAAAACATCACAGTCGGCATGCCTACACATCATAAGAGAGAACCCATTGAATGGGCAAGAGAGGGACTTTGATTCCTTCACATCTTATGACCGGATGGCCATGGTGACTATCCCAATTCAATTACTAAGCTACTAAAAATTTAATCTAACATATCACATATGTAATCAATTAAAAATTAGATCAATATATCTTTCACATGTCAAACATATGAACCATAACATTAAATCTATGCATGTAGAAAGAATTTTAGCAAATATACTAGATCCAAATTACACCCTAATTAAAATATTTAGATCTAAGTCAATTTCAGATCTAAATAATTCATGATTTATTTCAAATTTGAAATAATTTTAAATCAAAAATAAACCTATAATCACATTACAGTATGCACAAAAATCAGATCTAATTTTAATCGATGTTCTACATCATTCTAGGACAACCGTTCAGCATAACAGGGATTATGCCAGGGCAACATTATTTCAGAATGATGTGATCATCTTATTAACCTTCAGATCTGAGTTCTACAAATTAGATATTAGATCTGAGGGGGTTTCATATTCATATCAAAACCTATGCTCTGATATTACTGTTAGAAAATGCTACGATTTCATACCTATAGTTCAAAATATTTTTTAGACATCTACACAGCGAAATAAATAAATTAAAATAATTTTAATTTATTCATGTATCAGATCAAATCTAAAAATTGTAGTAAAGATCTTGATATGAATATATACCCATGATCTAATATCTAAAACAGAAAAATAAACTATTAGAAAAACAAAATGGAGATCAGATCTCCATACCTCGGATCCTGAGGATGTCCCGCATTTTGATCGTAGCCACACACGTGTCCGACCTTTATTGGTATCCACACAAAGCCATCTGATCAGAGAACTAAGATCACTGGTGTGCTAGCACCTTGCAGATCTCGCTCCTCATCTATGAATCTTGATCTCTTCTTCCAGATCTTGAAGAAGCAGATCGCTGCATGAATTCTTCCACACAGATCCGATGGGATCTGAACTAGATCTGAAAGAAGAGTGTCCTATAAGTCAATTGCAAGTGCGTTGCGATGGAACTTTCTTTAAAATTTTTTAACTCATGAAATGATATTTATTATTTGAGACATTGATTCATCATATTAGCTGCATCTTAATATGTCTAAGATTATGATGAACCCCAAAGATTAAGATAATGATTTTAAGAGAAATGAATGGGTCATGCTAGTGAGACCTAAAATCTTAATCTTAAATATTACTGGTCGTAGGAGCATTGGGTCAGAGATCAATGTTCCAGATAGACGGACACATCCTATGTATGCTCAATGGAAAGGGTGGCAGATCTCACTAGCCACTTGTGTAAGACACTAATACAAGGATGTGGGTGCTCATTTGAGAAATGAGTTTACTGAATTGACTCGATAAAAGAGAACATCTAATGGAAGCCTTATTTGCATGTCAAAGATGGTTCTCTAAGTGGGACTTGTCCAAGTGATCCTTAAACCTGAAACCACCATAGAATCTTGTGCACATGAATACATATTTTGGTTCATACCCAGGTATGGCATTAAGATATATACGGGGTGTTTTGGATATAGTGGAGTGTATATGAAGGTTGTGAGTAGGTCAATATGGAATTGATCACTCCTAGTAAGAAGAGATCGCATCTTGTGTATTCTCAATCCTAGATGACTCAGAAAAATCTTTTGGCCAAAAGCAAGAAGGAGATTAGAAAGAGTTTCTAATGCTTCTTCATTAGAGTTATCATTTGTTAATTGAAAATCATAATGAATATGTATTTGAGTTTGACATGATTCCATAGTCATGAACATATTCAGGGTGCAAGCATGATCGAAGGATTCAATTGCACGATAATTTACCACTGAAGGGTATATTTGATATTTTTATCAAATTTTATATCTTCTGAGTAGTCACGATACATTGCTGGATGTCAATCTCGACTTATAAATTTTTGATTGAATTAAAGAGTTTAATTCGATTGCCAATTAAAAAGGATTCTAATTGTTGAGCTCGGGTTAGCTCGATTGGACCTAAATCGATTAGATTGAAATCTAATCAAATTTGGTCAACTTATACCCAGACCTACTGTCGACTAGATGTGAAACCCAATGGATCACACACATATAGAATTAGCCTAGGATCCTTTTGAAAAAGGTTGATTGGAATTTTAGATTCAATCGGGGTTTCAGTAAGCATGCTAGCATGTGTGGAAACCCTTGCTCCTTTGGAGACCAATTTGGTCCCATCCCTTACTAATTAGCAAGCCCAATTTGGTAGACATTTGGGTCAAGTCATGTCACCTAGAAGCAGTCCAAATTGGGGCACCACATCCCATGTTAACACCAATTATGAAGAGTCCAAGTTGTGGTGGACTCTTGGTGCAAAACAGGTTCTGCGTACAAGTGTTGGTGTGGGTAGAAGAAAAAATATTATTTTTTTATAAGATTAAAATATGTATGATAGCTCATATAACCCTCCATCTTCTATTACATATCTTAAAGTATGAGATATATTTTTTTCTAGAATTTTTTGGAAAGAGAAAAAATTGGAAAAAGAAGGATGTCTCGCATGCACGCAGAAGCATCGATCTCTCCATGATTTGAAGAGTCCTTCTCCCTATCAAATGCTTTTAGATTAAAACAATTTTTTATGATAATATTCTAAATTTGATAGAATATTTTTGATATTTTTTTTTGAAATTTTTTCAGACTTTTGCCAAATGGACGCCATAAGTTCATCCTGATGTCTGCACGGGTGGTGATCAGCACTCGCGTGAAGAGGTATGCGAATAGCATCCTTCCATGAGAATTTTATCATTATTTTTTATTTTTTAGAATCTAAATTGAATCCCATGTCCACATGAATTTTTAAATTTTTTTTTGATTTGAGAAGGGATATAAAAACATCCCTTCTTTGGTTGCATGCGCACAGAGCAGGGTGCTGATCGACGTATCATTGATAAGAGTCCTTCTAGGGATAAGGCATGTCCCTCTCTTTTGGCATCCCTCTGGTGGCTATAAATTGGCTGGGGTGCTGGGTGTCCGATGATTTTAGAAGGGGTTTCCAATTTCTCTCTGGTTGCTCTCCTTTCTTTCTTACAACCTATCTTAGTTTTAGGACAAGGCTTTGGGATTTAAGACAAAGCCTTATCTGATCCTAACAAGGGTTGTAAGGGTCCTAAAGAAAGAGAATCAGAAGTCCAGAAGATGTTCTAAGAGGGTGATGTCAGGTTCTTGAAGAAACCTGACTGGTATGAGGCTAGTCAAGTTCTAGGGGTTAAGTACAAAATTATGTCCTAACTTTATTACAATGTGTCAGCTATATTGGCTTCTAGGACATACATCTAACAATCTCTCACTTGAATTAAAGTCAATTGGCCACTAATCTAAGTCCTATCCTCTCAAGATAGACTTTCATTTTTGGCTAGCTCAATTGCTTTGTCAGTGGGTCTGCCACATTGTTCGCGAAGTCTACTCTTCACATCTCGACATGTTTCTCTTTGAGATAGTCGCATATGATATGATACCGTTGTTCGATGTGCTTTGATTTCTGATGAGATCTCAGCTCCTTAGCAAGTACTATGGCTCCATTGTTATCGCAGTAAAGTGGTATGGCATCCAATGTCATAACCTCAAGTTTTACGATAATTTTTTTGAAGCAGAAGTCTTTCTTTGCAGCATCCGGAGCAGTGACATATTCAGCCTTTGTGGTCGAATCTACTATGATGGGTTGCTTAGAACTCTTTTAGCTGACTGCGTCACCATTGCATACAAACACATATCCTAACATAGACTTTCTATCATCAGGATCAGGATTAGACATGAAGTCTGAATCAATATACCTCTCAACTCGCAACTCAGAGCCTCCATCAAAGATCAAGAATAAATCTTTAGTTTTTCTCAAGTACTTAAGGATGTTCTTCACAGCTATCTAGTGCTCCTTGCCTGGATTCGACTGATACTTGCTTGTGACACTCACAGCAAGGGCAATATTAGGTCGAGTACACAGTATGGCATACATAAGACTCTCTATAGCTGAGGTATAAGGAATCCTACTCATGCACTGAACTTCCTCAGATGTGGTTGGACACATCATCTTGGAAAGTTGAATACCATGCCTAAGAGGTAAAAGTCCTCTTTTAGAGTTTTCCATGCTGAACCTCTTTAGCACCTTCTCTATATACAGCTTTTGTGATAGGCCTAGTATCCTTTTAGATCTATCCCTATAGATATTTATTCCAAGAATATAGGATGCTTCTCCTAGGTCTTTCATGAAGAATTTCTTGGATAACCATCTTTTGACCGTGGTCAATATGGAAATATCATTTTCAATGAGGAGAATATCATCTACATATGATACGAAGAATATTATTATGCTCCCACTAACCTTTTTGTATACACAAGGTTCCTCTTCATTTTTGATGATTTCAACTCTGAGAAGCTTGCTTTAATCCATATATGGATTTTTACAGCTTGTAACTCTGTGTCACCATCACCAGATGTGAAATCAAAGACTGCTCTATATAGATATCTTCCTCAAGATATCCTTTAGAAAAGTAGTTTTCATATTCATCTGTCAGATTTTATAATCATAATAAGCTGCAATAGCAAACAGAGTGTGGATGGATTTCAGCTTGGTTACGGACGAAAAGATTTTTTGATAGTCAATGCCCTCACGCTGGCTATAACCTCTTGCTACAAGTCTAACTTTATAGGTCTCTACCTTACCATCAGCACTTATTTTTTTTTTGTAGATCTATTTACACCCAATGGTTACTATATCCTCAGATAGATCCACTAAGGTCCATACTTGGTTTGAATGCATCTAGTCAATTTCTGACTTCATTGCATCTAACTATTTCTCAAAATTGATGTCAGGCATCGTCTCGTCAAAGATATTAGAATCATCACCATGATCCTTATCTCTTATAAAAAATATTTTTCTTACTTCCTCTATAAGCATACCTATGTACCTTTTAGAAGATCGAAAGATCCTTCTAGATCTACGAGGTGGTAGAGGAACGTCAACTATTGGCTCATGAATAATGGGTTCCTGAAGATCTATAGCTCTTTGCTTTTCAGAGATTTTCTCTTTGAGCTCAACTAACCTCCCACTACTACCATCTTGGATAAACTATTTTTTTAAGAATATGGTGTTCTGACTCACAAGCATATTGTAATCTTATAGAAAGTAGAAGTAGTATCTCATTGATTTTTTTGGATACCCTATAAAATGAGCTATTACAGATCTATCCTCTAATTTATCAGCCATCTATCTCTTGACATAGGCCGGACATCCTCAAGTCTTAAGATAACCTAGACTCAATTTCTTATCGTACCATATCTCATAAGGTATGGTAGGAATAGATTTTGATGAAACCCTATTTAACAGGTGAATGACAATTAATAAGGTATGTCTTCAAAGATATAAGGGTAGATCAGTGAAGCTCATCATGGACCTGACCATATCTAATAGGATCCTATTTGTTTTTTTGGATACCCCATTGAGTTGAGGTGTTCTGAGAGGAGTCCATTGAGAGACTATATTGTTATCCTTAAGATATTTCAAAAATTTTCAACTAAGGTATTCTCCTCCTTGATCAGATCGAAGGACCTTAATGGGTTTGCTTATTTGTTGATCACCATCGTAGGTGGTCAAGAATAAAAACCAACTTAAACTATATAAATAGGGTGAGTCGGGATTGTTTCCATGGGGATCTAGAGTGGTTATCTTTTTTTTTTAAGAAAAAATAAAAGAGAATTGATTGTAAAAGGATTAAAAAAAAATAGAATAGCAAGAATTAAATTAAAAGTATAAATTAATTGATGAAAGAAAATAATTCAGAGAAATAACTCAAAAATTTTGAATCCACCATGCAAATTAGATTTATTTATTTTTTTTTATGTTGCAATATTAATTCTTGTAATTAAGATATTAGCATAGCTTATCTCTAAGGGATATGAATTGTATCAGTAGATTACAGCTCATCTTGTCAGAGTATAAACTATCTAAATTCAATTACAAGATATAAAATTTAATCTAACATACCATAATATACTCTCTTAAGCACGTACCATATTCAGAGATCACGATGCATCAGTACAGGGTATAGGCCGTGTAGACTAAATCAATACCTTAAAAAAATAAAAAGATATGAAATAAAAGTATAATTTTATTGCATAAAAATTAAATACAAGAAAAAAATTAAAAATCTATTTATAGGCTTCATCGTATTCTTGGATTGAAAGGATTTAGCTATGCATCAAGATCTCTAGCTCTATAATCTCTCAATATTTGATCTTTAAAGCTCTTTGATTTTTTCTCTATTTTTTTCTTGCTTTTTTTCTGATTTTTTTTCTATTTTTTTATTTTTTCTCTAATTTTTTCTTTTTTTTACACTTTTTCTTAGGTCTCCTATTTATAGATGAATTTTTCACCTTTTTCTGATTACAAAAGGAGTCCCAAAACCATTGAAAATCATATTATACTCGTATAAATTAATTCTGGCCATCAGATTGCCTTTGAACCATCTAGATCAGTCCAAAATCTGATGTTTTAATCCTTATCAAAGTCGAATGCATTTTTGATCATTCGATCGCACTTCAGATGGGATTCTAGCCGTCAGATTGTGCAAAATCATTCTTATTCAAAGTCGGGAGCCACCACAACCATCAAATCACGTGATAGATTTGATCTGGACCATCGATCAATGGAAAAAAGCCTTCCTTCCATCATGGATCGTGCTTGTGGATCATGAACTATTCCTGTGGACCATGAACTTGATTCTGTGGATCGACCGACCAGTCCACCATGCATCGAAGATAATTTTTAATATTTTTTAGGATATTTTGGCTTCATTTTTGCTCCAATTTTTGCCTATAAAATAAAAAAAAATATGCATTAAATTTTTTAAAAATTTTATATTATTTTGATACTTAAATTACTCAATTAAATTAATATCTATTTTTCATAAATATATTTTAATTTTATATTTTTTAAAAAATTATTTATTTTTATAAGAAAATCTAATTTATTCATGAAATTAGGTTTTTAAGAAGATGTTAGCACCATAAATTATCAAAAATATCTTTAATAAATATAAAATTATATCACTTATCATATCTTCCAACTTGAACTTTGCTCATCTTCGAGTAAAGAAAAGATTTAGAATTAAGTACTTTTTAACTTAAAATTTTGAATTTCACTAAATAATTTTCAAAGGAGCCACTGATGTTCAATAGAGCGTGAATGAGGTATGTCATTGGAGTATTAATACTAAGCAATATGAGAGTTAAACTAAGAATACTAAATTTTTCTGAACTTTTTTAAATTATTCCTATCTTTATCTCCAAATCATTAACCTCATATAGACATGTATATTGTTACTTCCATCCTTCATTTATTGTTGTTGTTATTATTTTTTTTTAAATATTAAATATATGAAGAAATATATAGTTATCCTACACAAGTCTATAAGAAGTAAACTCTTCTTTGATACTAATAGAAAAATTTAGAAATGCTCAAAGAAAACTGTTTAAATTCTAAACTTAACTCTTTATTGAGTTTTCTTAATACTTAATCCCTCGATATCTCACAAACTCTCTAATCTGTACATCAAATTTTTTTTAAAAAATATTTGATTTAACTCAATTCTTAAGTATAATCAGGTACTTAAATGCTAACTACTAACTTACTTGGAAACTTTAGAAATTTAAAAATTTAAAAAAATTTTATTATTCTTTCTTCCAACTTAATCGACATTGGGTACAAAAAAGAAAAAGAAAAGGAGAGATGTCAGCTGATCCAGAAGTCTTTTCAAAATTGATTCTTCTCCCATCTTAACCAATATTATCTTCAAATTTTCATAAAGCAAGAATCGATTAATCTAAATAAAAGCTAAAACTGGGCTGCCTCTCAAAAAGTGTTAATTTTTAAGTCTTCAGTCGGACTGAATCTGAGATACAGAATCAATTAGAATAAATAGACTTATGGAGAACCAGGACCTCCTCCTTAATTTTAGTAGGCAATTTCAAGAATAATTTTAATTGTTGTCCATTTACTTTAAAAGTAGCACCATTGCTTGAATTTTTGATTTCTACAGCCCCATGAGAGAAAACTTCTTTTACTATATAGGGTCCTATCCATCTAGATCTAAGATTTTCAGAAAAGAAATGTAGCCTAGAGTTATACAAAAAAACTTTTTGATCAGGTGTAAAAGTTTTTCTTAGAATTGCTTTATCATGAAATACTTTAGTTCGTTCTTTGTATATTTTAGCATTTTCATATGCCTCATTTTTTATTTCTTTTGGTTCATTTATTTGTAGCTTCCTTTGATGTCCAGTCTCGTCTAGGTCCATGTTCAATTATTTTATGGCCCATATAGCCTTATGCTCTAGTTCAACTAGCAAGTGACATGCTTTACCAAACACAATCCTGTAAGGTGACATTCCTAGAATAGTCTTGAAAGCTGTGCGATAAGCCCAAAGTGCATCGATTAGCTTCAACAACCAATCTTTTCTATTGATATTAACGATCTTTTTCAAGATTTATTTGATTTAATGATTTGAAATTTCTACTTGCCCACTGATTTGTGGATGATAGGGTGTGGCCAATTGATGATTGATGTTATATTTTTTCATCAAGGACTCAAAGGATCGATTGCAAAAATGTGTTCCCTGATCACTTATAATGGCTCTAGGAATACCAAAACGAGAGAAGATATTTTTCTTAAGAAATTTGATAACAATTTTGCTATTATTTGATTTACATGGTATAGCTTCTACCCATTTAGATACATAGTCAACCGCTACTAGAATATACTCATTTTCAAAGGAGTTTGGAAACGATCCTATAAAATCAATTCTCCACACATCAAAAGTCTCAACAACTAGGGTCGGATTTAATGGCATCATGTCTCTTTTTGTGATTCATCCTACTCGTTGATATCTAGGACAGCTTTTACAATACTCATGTGCATCCTTAAAAAGGGTGGGCCAATAGAATCCACATTGGAGAACCTTTGCAGCAGTCTTCTTGGATCCAAAGTGGCCACCATAGACTTGGTCATGACAAAAGGATAGGATGCTTTTAACCTCATGGTCTGGTACACATCTTCTAATGATTTGGTCAGGACATTACTTAAACAGATATAGATCATCCCAAATAAAATACTTTACTTGGGCAAAAAATTTGTGCTGGTCTTGAGTAGTCTAGTGAGAAGAAATCTTATCTGTGGCTAAATAATTGACAATATCAGCATACCATGATTCTACAGTCACAGCCATGAGTTGTTCATCAGGAAAAGACTCTTTTATTGCTGGTTCATTAGAGGGTGCATCTATCAATCGGGACAGATGATCGGCTACTATATTTTTAGCTCCTTTCTTATCCCTGATTTTTAAGTCAAATTCCTGAAGAAGTAAAATCCATCAGATTAGGTGTGCCTTGGCATCTTTTTTTGTTAAGAGATATCTAATGGCTGGGTGATCAGTGTATATAATAACATGTAAACCAACTAAATAGGATCTAAACTTTTTTAAGGAAAAGACAATAGCCAAGAACTCTTTCTCTGTTGTAGAATAATTAAGCTACGCATTATTGAGGATTCTACTGGCATAGTAAATAACTCATGGCAGCTTATCGATTTTCTGTCCTAAAATGACTCCGATGGCTTGATCTGATGCATATCACATAAGTTTGAAGGGCTGAGTCCAGTCAGGTGGGTGAATGATGGGTGCAGATGCCAGTGCCTTTTTAAGACATTCAAATGATTCATGGCACTCAGGAGGGAAATCAAATTTGACATCTTTAGCTAAAAGATTAGTCAGTGGCTGGGTTATCTTTACACCTTTCTAAGACTAGCCTTAAGTAATGTAGGCACTCAAAGAAGGTGGAGCTAAAGATAGAAAAGTCATTCATAAAGATTTCTAAAAATCTCTTGATCATGTTAGAAAAGATACTAACCATGCACCTTTGAAAAGTAGATAGGGCATTACATAAGCCAAAGGTTATCCTTCTATATGCAAAGGTTCCAAATGGACAGGTAAACATGGTCTTCTCTTGGTCCTCTGGTGCTATAGGAATTTGATTGTAGTCGAAGTATCCATCCAAAAAATAATAGAACTCGTGTCCAGCTAACCTCTTCAACGTCTAGTCAAAAGAAGATAATGCGAAGTGATCTTTTCTTGTGGCCGCATTCAGTTTTTTATAATCAATACAGACTCTCCATCTAGTTTGAACTCTAGTCAGCACAAGTTCATTGGTTTCATTTTGGATCACTGTAACCCCAAACTTTTTAGGGACCACTTGGATTGGACTAACCCATGAACTATTTGAAATAGGGTAGATAATTTCATTGTCTAATAACTTGAGAATCTCTTTCTTCACTATCTCTTTCATAACTGAGTTAAGTCTCCTTTAGGGATTTCTAATTGGCTTGGCTTCTTCCCCTAAGTGAATTCGATGTTGGACAATTGAAGGGCTAATTCCCTTAATATCAGTCATGGTCCATGCAATAGCTTCTTTATTCTCTCTAAGGATAACTGAAAGTTCCTCCTTCTGGGTTGGATCTAGGTCTGATGCTATGATTACAGGAAGAGTTTCTGATGGACCTAAATACGTATATTTGAGATGCTTAAGGAGTGTTTTGAGTTCTAGTTTCGGTGCTTCCTCAATCGATGGTTTGGATTTTGGTTCAGCCAGTCTAACATGTGGTTCGATAGGTGGTAGCCATTGTGGATGAACTCTTTGGTCATAAGATGTGGACAGTTCATAAGCAATTTCAGATTCTAAGTCTGACCAGAGATTACAATCAAAATCTTCTTCTTCTAGATCAATGGACTCATAAATCTTATCTTGGATCAGGTTTACATTAACTAATTGATCCTTTTTGTTTTCAAAATTAAAAATATTAAGATCAACAGACTTGTTTTCAAATGAGAGCTTCATGAGTCCATTGCGATAGTTGATCAGGGTGTTGGTGGTTGCTAAAAATGGTCTACTTAAGATGACTGGGATGTGACCTTTTGGATTTGACACTGGTTCAGTTTCTAGGATCACAAAATTTACAGGGTAAATGAAATCATTGGATTTGACACTTGATTAGCACATCCTCCACAACTTCCTTGAAAATTCTCACTGATCGGTCTGTCAATTGCAATGTAATTTTTGTAGGCTTTAATTCTCCTATCCTTAATTTCTTATAGACCGAATAAGATAAGATATTCACACTAGCCCCTAGATCTAACAAGGCCCTATCAATGATAGTTTCCCCAATGACACATGAGATTGTAGGAGATCCTAGATCTTTGTACTTGACTGACAAGTGGCTTGAAAGATATGAGCTCACACTAGCTTCTAAGAAGGCTTTCTTGGGAACATCAGTGGTCATCTTCTTTATGCATAGGTCTTTGAGGAACTTAGCGTAAGTGAAAACTTGTTGGATCATATCTAGCAGAGAAATATTTACTTTCACTTGTTTGAATATCTCTAAGATTTGATCTATGTGGGCTGAGTGTCTGTTGGACCTAAGTCTATTTGAAAAAAGAGCTATAGGATTGGTGGTTGATGTCTCAACTTGCTTGAACCTAATGATGGGTTCTGTAATTGGCTTGGATGGCTCATCAACCTCTGTTGATTCAGACTCGTTAGACTTGGTCTGATCAGTCTGTAGTTCAATCGGTTGGTCTTCTTGATTCTCAATTATACCTACCTGATTGTCTACTTGTCTCCCAGACCTTAAGGTGTGAATTGCATTTACATAGTTGAATCGACCTTCAGGTTCAGATTGTTGACCAATTTGAGCTCTTGGGTTAGGTTCAGGTTGGCTTGGCCATTTTTTTTTTCTCTTTCACTGATGGTGGTAGCCAACTGACTTAATTGCATTTTTTGATGGGCAATGGATTGGGTGTTTGAATTTATAAGTTGGCCCATGATTTGCATGAAATTGTTTGTATTTTTTGTCAAAGCTTCAAGACTTTTTTCCAGTGAATTATGCTTTTGGTCATTAAATTGTATACTATCAAAAGTGATTTTTATTAAAATCTCTAACCCTTTTTCTAGTGCATTAAACCTTTGATCATTGTTGAAGCCTTGTGAATAATTTGATGGTTGAGTGGGTCTTTGATTGGATTGATTAAGGACAGGCCTACTGGGATTTGACCCTTATGACTAAGAAAGGTTAGGGTGATTCCTCCATCTTGGGTTATACGTTGGTGCATAAGGGTTATTTGTAGGTTTGTAGTAGGCAGCATTAACCTGTGCTACTTCGTTCTTAGTTGGGTTCATCAAAAAGGAACATTCTTCCATGATGTGGTCTGTGTCATTACATCCATTGCAAGTAGATATTGAAACTTGGTTCACTTAGGTGTGTCCCTTGAGTTGGCCTCTAACCTACATAGTATAGTATCTATTTTGGCCTTTGTAGCTAGGGATATGGATACTTGGTGCATAGCACCTCTTGTAGGTTTCCTAGTTGCTTCCCACTGCAGACTCTTTTCTGCTAGGTCCTCTAAGAATTGTTAAGCTTCATTGGCTTCCTTATGCATAAACTGGCCCTGACACATTGACTCTAGCATGATTCTAGAGTTTGGGTCTAGTCTCTCATAAAAGATTTGGCATAGTCTCCAAGTCTCAATTCCATGGTGTGGGCATTGGGTTAAAAGGTTATTGAAATGATCAAAATACTTCCAAAAAGACTCACCCCCAAATTGATAAAATTGGTTAATTTCATTTCTTAACTTAGCTATTTTATGATGTGGAAAAAATTTTCTCAATAAAGTTTTTACAAATCCATCCCAAGTTGTGATCGAGTGATTGGGTAGACTATATAATCATTTCTTAGCACTATCCTTGAGAGCAAAATTAATTAGCCTAAGTTTAATGGCATCATCTAACATTTGGTGTATTCTCATAGTGTCACATACTTCCTCAAATTCTCTAATAAAAATATATGCATCTTCATTACTAGTGAATTTAGGGAGGATGTTAATGATTTGAGGTTTAATTTCAAAAGTTGTTGCATTGGTTTGGGAAAGTCTGATACAAGATGGTTGGGCTGACCTTATAGGATAGTAAAGATCTTTTAGGACCTGAGGTTGATTGACTTCACTCATTGTGGACTCAAAATTTTCTTGGATTAGGGTAGGGTTTGAATCAATTCTCACTAAATGACCAGATTCCCTTTTCTAAGTTGCAATCTTATGAGATTTTTAATGATTTTTTTTTTATTAGAAGAGAGAAGAAAAAGGAGAGATAGATGAAAAGAGAGTTCTAAAGATGAGTCTTAAGGGATCCTAAATCTAGAGATGATAGAGAAGAGTAAGTTTAAATTTAGTTAACAAGCAAGTTATGCAGTCAATCTTAACTAAGGGTGATCCTAGATCTAGACAGCTCCTAACTGTCAAGGTTATCTTTGAGTACTCCAAGTGAAAGACTAGCCACTCAACTGGCCAGATAAGTGTAAGGTTAGTGGGAGTCCCTCCGTTGCTTTTTTTAGACACCAACTGAGTTGGTCAGGTAAGCGAACAGAATCAATTAAATAACCACCTTCCTTCAAGACGTAGTCCCTGAACTATTTTTCTAGACACTAGCAAACTAACTAACCCTAATCCAGTCCAACTCTCAGGATCTCTTGTCCTATTGAGCTCGAAAGTCCTTAGGGACCAATGTCTAATTGATTTTAAGTTAAGGTTTAGGTCACAGGATGGTGATTTATGGGCCAAGAAAGGGTGATAAAATCCTCACCTTATTTTGTTTAGGGTTTGTGCCCTTAAGATATTTTATGGACTTATGCAATGCAAGAAAAAAGTGGCCAAATTTGATAGTTAGTCAAGAGTAAATTGATTTGTTTTACTTTTCAAATTTTATAATTAAGTATCTAATTCCTTAAGTAGATTATGAGGTGTCAATGTAGAGATTTTTTTTTTTAGAAGAAGGTAAATTTGACAAAGTAACTAAGCAAGTTAGAAAGCAAATAAAAAGAAACTAAGAATAAGATTAAATTTTTTTTTAATGAAAAAAATAATTGTGCCTAGATCTCCAGCAACGGTGTCAAAATTTAATCGCTGTCATAGGCGGTCAAGAATAAAAATCAACTCAAACTATATAGATAGGGTGAGTCGGGATCATTTTCACAGAGATCTAGGATGATTATCTTTTTTTTTAAAGAAGAAATACAAGAGAATTGATTGTAGAAGGATTAAAAAGAAATAGAATAGCAAAAATTAAATTAATAGTATAAATTAATTTATGAAAAAAATAATTCAAAGAAATAATTCAAAAATTTTGAATCCACCATGCAAGTTAAATTTATTTTTTTTATATTGTAATATTAATTTTTGTGATTAAGATATTAGCATAGCTTATCTCTAGGGGATACCGACTATATCAATAGATTACAGCTCATCCTGTCAGAGTATAAACTATCTAAATTTAATTACAAGATATAAATTTAATCTAACATACCATAATCTATCTCTCTTAAGCACGTACCATATCCAGGGATCACGATATGTCAGTACAAGTAATAAGCCATGTAGGCTAGATCAATACCTCAGAAAAATAAAAAGATATGAAATAAAAGTATAATTATATTGTATAAAAATTAAATATAAAAAAAAAATAAAAATCCATTTACAGACTTCATCGTATTTCTGGATTGAAAGGATTTAGCCATGCATCAAGATCTCTAGCTCCCTAATCTCCCAATATTTGATCTCTAAAGCTCCTTGATTTTTTTCTCTATTTTTTTTATTTTTTTCTAATTTTTTCTCTATTTTTTTAATTTTTTCTCTTTTTTACACTTATTCTCAGATCTCCAATTTATAGATAAATTTTTTACCTTTTTCTGATCACAAAAGGAGTCCCAAAATCCTTAGAAATCATATTATACTCGTATAAATTAATTCTGACCGTCGGATTGCCTTTGAACCATCCAGATCAGCCCAAAATCTGATGTTTTAATCTTTATCAAAGTCGGATGCATTTCTGACCATCCCATCATGCTTCAGATGGGATTCCAGCCGTCAGATTATGTAAAATCATTCCTATTTAAAATCAAGAGCCACCACAGCCGTCGGATCGTGTGATAGATTTGATCTGGACCATCGATCAGCGAAAAAAAAGCTTTCCTTCCATCATGGATCGCACCTGTGGACTACAAACTATTTCTGTGGACTGCGAACTTGATTCTGTAGATCGATTGGCTGGTCCACCATGCATCGAAGGTAATTTTCAATATTTTTTAGGATATTTTGGCTCCATTTTTGCTTCAATTTTTGTCTGAAAAATAAGAAAAAATATGTATTAAATTTTTCAAAAATTTTATATTATTTTAATGCTTAAATTATTTAATTAAATTGATATTTATTTTTTATAAATATTCTCTAATTTTATATTTTTTTTAAATTATTTATTTTTATACAAAAATCTAATTTAGTTATGAAATTAGATTTTTAAGATGTCAGCACCATAAATTATCAAAAATATCTTCAATAAATATAAAAATATATCACTTATTATTTATTTTTTACTTCATTTCTAAATTTTTTAAACTTTTCAAAGGCTTCAGATTTGTGTTTCATCAGATACATATATCCATACCTAAACAAATCATCAGTAAAGATAATGAAGTAGCTGTAACCATCCTTAATCTGCACATCAAATGGCCCACGCATATCGGTGTGTATCAAGGTAAGTAACTCAGTGGCCCTTCTCCATATCCTACAAAAGGTAACTTGACTATTTTTTTTTGAAGATAAGATTTACAAGCTGGATATGACTCTGGATGAAGAAAGTCAAGGATCCCATCTTTTTTCAATTTGTTTATCCTGTCCTCTCTAATATGGCCTAGTCTATGATGCGACAAGTACTTTTGGTTAATTTCATCTTTGGATCTCTTATAACCTATGGCACTCACTATTTGCTCATTCAAATTCACATTCACATCAACATGCAAGTGATATAGACTGTCAATTAAAAGATCACGTGCAATCAATTTATTTCATAAATAAATGAAACAAAAGTCTTTATTAAAATTAAATTCAAAACCTTCCTGTGCTAGCATAGATACGAAAATTAAATTTCGACTAGCTATAGAAATAAAATAATAGTCTTTTAAATCTAATCTAAAATCTGACGATAATCGAAGAGGATGAGTGCCAATGACTTTTGCAGTAACTTTTGCTCCATTACCGACCTGAAGGATCATGTCACCTTCTCTCAATCTCTTACTTTTTATTAGATCTTGTATTGAGGTATATATATGAGCACTCAAATCAGAGTCCAATATCCCACTAGAAGTAGAAGAAAGTGTAAGGTAAGATTCAATTACGAGCATACCTTCTGAAGATTTATCACCCTTCTTGGTCTTTAGGCTCTCCAGATTGAGTGGACAGTTTCTTCTCTAGTGGCCTTCAGCATCACAGTGGAAATACTTTCTCTTTGCTTCAGCCTTCTTTGGAATATCTTTCTTTGGCTTGTTCTCTTTCTTCTACTTCTTAGCGGATTTGTTCTTCTTCTTCCAACTAGATTTTCTCTTGAAAGAAGTCTGCTCTACAGTGAAAATAGTGCCCCTTGAACTCTTCAAGGTTCCTTCCGTAGTGACCTACATGTTGACCAGTTTGGGTATAGTGCAATCGAGTTTGTTCATATGAAAATTTATAATAAATTGGCTATATGAACTCATAAGGGATTAAAAGATCAAATTCATCTGCAATTCCTTTTGTATATTAAGCCCGAGTTTTTCAAGCTTCTCAATGACCTTGATTACTGTCATACAATACTCATGGACTGACTGCCTTTCGCACATCTTCAAATTAAAAAGTCTCTTAGATACTTTGAAGCAAGCTGTATGACTTTGCTCACCATACAACTCTTGTAGGTGAGTGATCATAGCCCTGACAGTGGACATATGCTCATGCTGGCTCTGCAACTTATTTGACATAGGTGCCAGCACATAGCACTTGACCTGACTATTTTCATCCATCCACTTTTCATAAGCAGCTCTTTGCTCGACAGTAGAATGGTTTGGTAACACGAGGGGTCTCTAGTCAAGCACATGATCAAGTTTTTTCAGAAATCAGGATAATCCTGAGGTTTCTTAGTCAGTCTTTATAGTTTGTTCTGATCAAATGATTGGATTCAAGAATACGGGCTAGAGAGTTAGAGGTTGACATTGTTTAACTGCGAAAGTAGAGATTCAAGTTAAATTTTTATACTTTTAAAGTTATATTTACTTCTAGAGACTTTAAGATGCAAACAATGACTCTCACTAATTTTTTTAATCTCTCCACTCTCGAGGTGGGAAATAAAAATCTTATCGCAACAAATGAATTTCTAGTGGGTACTGCAGTCCCACCGATGTCATATACCTCACCTAACAGTTATTGATAACATACACACTGATGTGTGGACAACTCTTTGCTCAGATGCTTCTCTAAGCATGTTGCAGCTGTGGAAAAAAATAGTGCAGGGGTAAAATGATAATTTTAAAATTTTTTTAAAATCACTATTTTACAGTGAAAATTATTAATTAATCTAATTAATTAATAAAAAATTATCCTACACTAGGATCTAAATATGATATATAGCATGCATGCATTTAAATTTAAAATTCAAATTTGAATAGTAAACATTTTATTGTAATGTGTTCAGTGAAGCGAAAATTCAGTGTAGGGGCAAAATGATAATTTTAAAATTTTTTAAAATTACTATTTTACAGTAAAATTATTAATTAATCTCATTAATTAATACTAATTAACTCTACACTAGGATCTAAATATAATACAACAGCATGCATTTAAATTTGAAATTCAAATTTAAAACAGTAAACTTTTTACTGTACTGTGTTCAGAACACATCACCTTTTGCGGGTAGTCGATCACCGTAATCTGATCACCGTCGGTGGGTTCTGATTGTCATGTTATAGCCACACTAGTGTCTGGCCTCTGCGGATCATCCACACGAAGCTCCCGTCTGATCGGCTCCTCACGAATGCTAGTTCGTGATTTCATCCTTTTGATGGTTGATGTTGATCGAACTTCTTCGATCGATGTGTGCCGACTTCTCGGATGCTCCAGATCATTTGCACGATTGGTTGAGAGGCTGATGGATCTCTCCCTAAAATTTGGTGGACTCACGACACTCATGGCACACCAATCTCACTTCCCGAACCCTAGGTAGAAACCCTAGGGTACACACCAAAAACCCTGCGCCCAATTTTCTTTCTTTTTTCTTTCTTTTTCTCTTGGAAGGTTTTGGACCTTCACCTCATGTACAAGGCTTCCTCACACCCCACTTTCTTTCTCAAAATTTTTCTATGCATGCCCCAGCTCCCTATCTCTTTTAAAACAGTTCAAAACATGTCTTATCTGCATGAGAGGTAAAGACAAGTGGTTACACATTTGAATTCAAATCAAATTTAAATTCAAACTAAAACCAACTCATCCCTATCTACTTATGGCATGAGAAGAGAAGGGCGTGGACTCTTTGTGTGTGGAAAGGTTTCATGAGAAACTCTTTCTCGTGTGAATTATGTGGCGCACAAGATGGATAAGCTTGAAGGCAAAAGAGATAAGTTATCCATTCAAATTCAAACACGCTTTGAATTTGAATGGTTAACTAATCAGCTTTATCCATCCATATTGGCGCACAAGAGTGGGCGTGAGAAGGGCTTTGTGTGAGAAAAAAATTCATGAGAAGTTTCTTCTCGTGAATTCAAATGGGTGCAGAGATTTAAGGTGGTGCAGGGATTCAAATTCAAATGGTGGTTTGATCTTAATTGAACCAACCTAATCAAAATAGGTTAAGCACAATTAGACTAAATTAAATCTAACTTAATTAGGCTTAATTAGACTCAATAAAATCTTAATCAAATCAAAAATTGACTAAACCCAACCCCTGATCAAATCAGGGACCAAACCATCTCGACGATTAGGTCAACTCTTAACCTAATCGGGTCAAACCCAACTGAATCCAATTCAATTGGACTTGATCCAAAAATAATTACTTAATCAAATTGAGTTAATTAGCAATCAAATCACTAACAAAATCTCTCATAATTATTGAGTCCAAATCTGATGGGCAATCGGGTATCAAAGTCCATCAATATGAAACCTTGATCGAAGAGTTCAAATTTCAAATTCAAAATTTAAAATTCAAAATTTTGACCCCGATACCCAAAATATGTGAAACTCATGATCAGAGAATCCTAATTCTCAATCATAGAGTTCCAAACACATAAGACTCATAATCAGCCATCAGATCAGAAAGGAACCTCTAATGTGTGTGACCCCGCAGGTTCGAACCTAAGCCGGTAGCACAGGAACCAATTTCTGTACTAATCGAAGTGACCATCTAGCAATGGTACCCGACGACCGGATAGGTCGAATAGTCACAATCCTGTACTAATCGAAGTGACCATCTAGCAATGATACCCGATGACCGGATAGGTCGAATAGTCGCAATCGCAACATTCAGAACCTATGTGAATATGGTTATCGTATAATTCATCCCTTTTGATCCCTGTGTTTAGGACGACTCAGGGTTAAACTGTCAACCCTGATGAGATCATCCGAATCGTGCTCAACTCAATTAGTCCTGTGACTCCTCACTAGGACTACCCTGGTCAAGGTTTTGCTAAATTGAAACACGACTGTACACAGCTCCTAAACTAGAGTGGTCAATCCCATCTTGACATACGCACCGACAAGTCAAGTACTTGACTACACCCAGCAGCCTTCCGTCACTGAATTAAAAATTCAGGTAGTCCAGTACTTAAGTGCAGTGAGTTGCTTACAAGTCACCGTGGCGGTCTCAGGTCGGAGGGACATTTATACCCATATCCCATCGGAGCAAATTTTGACAGCAAAAATAGCTCCGGAGTCGGTCACGTTCAGTGCAGATGTACCATTACATCTCACCTGTATGTCATACCAGTGTCTCCACACTCTTTGGTTATGAGGACAACCAACCCATATGGCACACAATGACCTATGCTCGATAAATGTTATCGTCCTTGGTAACAACGTATCATTTGGTCGCGAACAGGTTTAAAGACTAAGCGATAAATCCTCCTTTGTTGAGTCTAAATAGTCCTAAGGACTTCACCACAACACAGGAATTCATTATAAGATGAAACATTTGTGATGAAAAAATATCAAAATAACTTTTATTTATTTATAATTCATATACTAATACAAAAGGAGCACAACCGTCAATAGACTGACGATTGGCTTTGGGACACTATTCCCAACAATCTCCCACTTGGCCTAAAGCCAATCGGTGAAGTATCTAATACCCATCTTCGACTTGTAGTCGTTGAACTCCTTCACCGCAATGGCTTTAGTGAATGGGTCGGCCAGGTTCTCCTATCCGTCGATCTTCTGAAGGTCGACATCACCTCGATCCACGATCTCCCGGATGAGATGGTAGCGGTGCAGAATATGCTTCGTCCGCTGGTGTGCCTTCGGTTCCTTTGCCTGAGCAATGGCTCTAGAGCTGTCACAGTAGAGCAAAACTGGACCAACAAGGGAGGGTGCTACTCCAAGCTCAGTGATGAATTTTCTCAGTCACACCACTTCTTTGGCAGCATCTGATGCAGCAATATACTCTGCCTCGCATACTGAATCAGCCACAGTGTGCTGCTTGGAACTCTTCCAGTAGACAGCCCCACCATTAAGGGTAAAAATAAATCCTGACATACTCTTGCTGTCATCACGATCAGACTGGAAACTAGAGTTTGTAAACCCTATAAGTCTCAAGTCCGATTCACCATATACAAGCCACTGGTCCTTAGTATTTCTTAAATACTTCAGGATGGTTTTAACAACCTTCCAGTGATTCTCCCCTGGATCAGATTGGTATCTACTCACTACCCCTAGTGAGTATGCCATATCTGGTCGTGTACATGTCATGGCATACATGATAGATCCCACTGCTGAAGCATATGGAATCCTACCCATACACTCTCTCTCTTGAGGTGTTGTCGGACAATCCCTTTTCGAGAGAAAAATTGCATGGCCTATCGGTAGATAGCCTTTCTTGAATTCTCCATGCTGAACCTTTTCAGTATAGTATCAATGTACATGGACTGGGATAAGCCAAGCAACCTTTTGGATCTATCCCTATAGATCCTCATCCCTAGGATGTAGGAAGCTTCTTCCAGATTCTTCATGGAGAACTGTGACGACAGCCAAATCTTTATTCCCTGTAATGCAGGGACATCATTCTCGATTAAGAGAATGTCATCCACATACAATACAAGAAATACTACTACTGGACCATTAGCCCACTTATAAATGCATGGCTCTTCTCCATTCTTAACGAAGCCATACGTTTTGATTGTCCTATCAAAATGTATGTTCCAACTCCGAGATGCCTGCTTAAGTCCATAAATGGACCTTTGTAGCTTGCATACCTTAGACTCATCTGTGGATGTGAACCCTTCAGGTTGTATCATATACACCTTTTCGTCCAGCTCTCCGTTTAGAAAAGCTGTCTTCACATCCATCTGCCAGATTTCATAGTCTAGATGGGCAGCTATCGCAAGCATAATCCGAATGGATTTGAGCATTGCCACAGGAGAAAACATCTCGTCATAGTCTATACCATAACGTTGACGGTATCCCTTGGCAACCAGATGGGCTTTATAGGTCTCCACCTTTCCATCTGCACCCCTCTTCCTCTTGAAGACCCACTTACACCCTATGGGTTTCACTCCTTCGAGTGAGTCAACCAATGTCTACACATCGTTGACCTTCATGGACTCCATTTCGGATTTCATGGCCTCTAGCCATTTCTCAGAGTCAGGTCTCTACATTGCATCCATATAGGTGATCGGATCCTCATCATTTTCATCAAGTTCGACAGGATCACCATCCCGGACTAAGAAACCATAGTATATGTCCGGTTGATGTGGTACTCTACCAGATCGCCTTAAGGGTGCTAATCAATGGGCTCCAGATCTGATCTAATCAAATCCGGTTCAGGTTCAGTAACATGTGTCGATTTTTCCACCTGTCGAACTTAGTCAAGTTCGACCTTAGAGGCAACAGTTCCTTCACTAAGGAACTCCTTTTCTAAAAAGATTGCCTTAAGGCTGACAAGCACCTTTTGCTCATCAGCAAGGTAGAAATAATATCCTTTGGTCTCTTTTGGATACCCTATAAAATTACACTTGTCAGACCTAGGTCCAAGCTTGTCTGTAATTAAACGTTTAACATAAGTCGAACACCCCCAAACCCTAAGGTGCGAGAGTACTGGCTTACGTCCTATCCATATCTCATATGGCATTTTGGCTACAGACTTACTCGGAACTCTATTTAGAAGGTAACAAGCCGATTCGAGCGCATATCCCCAGAGAAAAATCGACAGACCAGCAAACCCCATCATGGATCAAACCATGTCCAATAAGGTCCGATTCCTCCTTTCAGACACACCATTATGCTGTGGTGTTCCAGGAGGAGTCCACTGAGAGAGAATCCCATTCTCCCCTAGATACGTCAGGAACTCATTGGAAAGGTATTCACCTCCTCGATCAGATCAAAGAATTTTAATACACTTTCCAGTTTGTTTTTCTACCTCATTTCGGAATAGTTTGAACATTTCAAACGACTCCCACTTATGCTTCATTAAGTAGACATACCCATACCTCGATAGGTCGTCTGTGAAGGTTATGAAGTAGAAATATCCACCTCTTGCACTTGAACTCATAGGTCCACATACATCAGAATGTACCAGACCCAAGAGTTCACTGGCTCGCTCACCTTTTTCAGTAAAAGGTGACTTGGTCATCTTTCCAAGAAGACAAGACTCACAGGTTGGAAGTGATTCACAATCACCAAGTTCAAGAATTTCTTCTTGAGCCAACCTATTTATCCTGTTCTTATTGATATGACCTAGCCTACAGTGCCAAAGGTAGACTTCTGACACATTATCTATTCTAGGGCATTTACCTAAGTTTTGAACCACATTAACAGGTTGTGATAGTAAGTAAATTCTATTATTTAATTGTCTAATAAATATTGTAACACCATTCAAAATGATATTGCAAATATTTTTTTTTATTAAACAATCATAACCGTACATGGCCAAAAGGCCTACAGAAATAATATTTAATAAAAAGCTTGGACAATAGTGACATTCACTCAGAATTACATTACGAGAATTGATTACAAGACTCATGTTTCCTAAAGCTAGAACTGGAACTTTGCTTCATCTCCAACGTTCAGGAACCTCTCGCCTTCATCAAATCTCCTACTGACCTGTAGACCCTGCATCGAATTACAAATATAATAAGGGCTTCCTGTATCCAATACCCAGGCAGTAGTATCACAAATGAAAAAGTTGCAAGGAGTTATCATATAATTACCTTGCTTCTTCTTCGGCCTGTTCGGGTCCAGGGAGGCAATGTATTGAGGACAGTTCCTCTTCTAATGCCCCTGCTTCTTGCAAAAGAAGCACTCCGTCTGGCTCTGGTCGGGCTTGCACTTCTTGGTCTGACCCTATGCAACCATCCCAGCATGAGGCTGCACCTTCTTGTTCTTCTTCTTCTTGTTCTTCTTCTCCTTCCCAAAGGGTCGACGACGAGAAGAAGACCCTCCCACTACATTCACCGACTCCTTATGGAGTTGGTGATCCTTCTCAAAGTTCTGCAGCAACCCCAACAACCCGTGGTAGTTTACTGCAGGCTTTGTCATTCGAAAATGAGTAAGAAATGGGAGGAAGGACTTGGGCAAGAAATTAAAGATCGCATCCTTACCGAGCTGCTCGTGCAGAGGAAAACCCAATTTGCTCAGGCACTCAATCATCTCGATCATGTACAGTATATGATCAGTGACTGAGGCCCCATCCCTCATCCGAGCATTAAAAATGGCACAACTAGTTTTATGCCTTTCAACGTCGTCAGGCATGCCAAAGGAGTCGTTCAACATTTGAAGCATCTCCTGTGGCTGGGCGTTCTCAAACCTGTGGCTGAACTAGTCATTCATTGCTGCCAGCATAATACATCGGACGGTAGTGCGATCATTGAGCCATTTCTGGTAAGTGTCTCTGATCACCTTACTAACATTCGGAGCTGGCTCCTCAGGTGCTGGATCCGTTACTACATAAAGGATCCGCTCATCTCAAGGATGATTTTCAATTTTTGATACCAGCTATCGAAATTAGGTCCCATGAGCTTGTCATTATCTAATAATGACCGGAGCGACAGGGTAGTGGCCATAGCTGTATAAAGAAAAACCATACCTCTATTAGTACATAAATTAATACTAAAGACTTGGACTTTAGTCTAAAGTTTTTCTCAATATTTTTACGAACTGGTAGCCTCAACCTCCAATTTGAGGAATTACTTTAATTCCTTAATGGGTACTAGAATCCACACAGACTACACATGAGCCCAACTTTGGTTGGTCAACTCATGTGCATCTATGGGTAGGTTCTTAACCAGTTGTTTCTCTAAACAACTTCTAGTAATTGATTTTGCCCCGGAACCTAATCAGTAGGCTTTGGCCTCCACTGAAAAGATCTGGTTAGGTCCAACCATTAACATGACTTAATTTGGTGAATCAGACCAATAAATGATCAGGCCCGACTTTGGCCGGCCAACCTAACCACCATCAGAAAGACTCAACCAAATTATCATATTATGAATGATAATTCCATTAGCCAATGAGCACCAGGCCTTTGGGCCTCCAATGATCATTGAACTAATGGACTCATTATCACTCACTTAATGGGAGGTATTGACTTAGTTATCATCATAACTTAATCATTTTAGGGACCTAATAATTTTTGAGGATTTTATTAAAGGATAGTAGAGAAGAAATCATCCAGCCAATTTCAATCCTCCCACTGACTTCACCAAGTCAGATTAAAAAAGATTTAATTAAAGCTGGCATTAGGAGCACCTAAATCAGTCACACTGATTTACCTAATGACATGGATGAGCTCTAATCACCAAGTGATCTAATCAAAATCTAACTTACCAGATTGGCCAGGTAAGTGAGATCAGTGGTGGGAATTTGCCATTAACTCGTCAATGATCGAATCAATGCGAGTAGCTCCCGCTTAAGAACCACTGGTCAAAACTGTCGAACTTACCTTAGACACCAACCGGTTCATTAGTTTTAATTTTGATCAACTTAGTAAATAGGGCTCCACCGCGTAGTCATGAATTAAGTCCATCTTGGTCTAGTTAAAGACATGGACCAATTCAACTACAACTATTGAAGTTGAGTCTAGAGTATCCTTGACCTAATCTAATTCAACTTTTGATTAGATTTGACCAATTACTCCATTTAGTCTATTTTTTAAGCTAACCTTATGTCTAACCCAATTATGGACCTAATTCATCTAACCCATTGACCCACAAGTTTATGCAATTATCTTAGGTCTTAATTCACAATTCTAGACCTACTAGACAACACTTAATTCTTTTAATTAAGTACTTGGGCTGATGGGTCAGGGTTTGGTATTTCGAAAATAATTTTCAAATTTTGAAAGATTTTATTTTCTGTTCACCAAATGTGTTGACTCATTTCACAAACGGGTCAGCACATTTCATAAACAGCAATCCTATTGCTCATTTTATAACAGAAAATAACTCAAAATAAATCATGAATTTTCTTTTAGATCTAATCTAACACATTCATGATAAATTTTATAATTAAGTCCTTTCGCTGCTTCATCGGCATGGGATATAATTGCATCGGCACCCCTACCGTCATAGGAGACCCCATCAAATGAGAAGAGAGAGCCTTTAAACCCTACTTTTCTCCTATGACCGGACGGCCATGGCAACCAACCCAATTAGATTACTTGCTACTTGGATCAAGTATATCTAAATATACCAATTTCAAAATTCAAATTTTAAATTTTAAATTTTAAATTTCAAATTTTAAATTTTAAATTTGAGATTTCAACCAAATTTCAAATTTTGAATTTCCAATCTTTAAATTTTAAATTTTGAATTTTGAATTTCAAATTTCAAATTTTGAATTTTAAATATCAAATTTCAAATTTAAGATTTCAACCAAATTTCAAATTTCAAATTTTCAATCTTTGAATTTTAAATTTTGAATTTCAAATTTCAAATTTCAAATTTCAAATTTCAAATTTGAAATTTTAAATAAATTTCAAATTTCAAATTTTAAATTTTAAAATACAAATTTCAAATTTCAAATTTCAAATTTCAAATTTCAAATTTGAACTTATAAATTACACCTTAATCTGTGCATGCATATGTATATCATATTCTAGAACCATGCTCTGATACCATTTGAAGCAAAAATTTAGTGTAGGGGCAAAATGGTAATTTTAAAACTTTTCTAAAATTACTATTTTATAGCAAAATTATTAATTAATCTCATTAATTAATATTAATTAACCCTACACTAGGATCTTAATATGATACAACAGCATGCATTTAAATTTGAAATTCAAATTTGAAACAGTAAACCTTTTACTGTACTGTGTTCAGAACACATCACCTTTTGCGGATAGTCGATCACCGCAATCTGATCATCATCAGGGGGCTCTGATCATCACGTCATAGCCACATTAGTGTCTAACCTCTGCAGATCATCCACACGAAGCTTCCATCTGATCGGCTCCTCACGAATGCTAGTTCGTGATTTCACCCTTTTGATGGCTGATGTTGATTGAACTCCTTCGATCGATGTGTGCCGACTCTTCGGATGCTCTAGATCATCTGCACGATTGGTTGAGAGGCTGATGGATCTCTCCCTAAAATTTGGTGGACTCACGACACTCGTGGCACACCAATCTCACTTCCCGAACCCTAGGTAGAAACCCTAGGGTACACACCAAAAACCCTGCGCCCAATTTTCTTTCTTTTCTTTCTTTTTCTCTCGGAAGGTTTTGGACCTTCACCTCAGACACAAGGCTTCCTCACGCCCCACTTTCTTTCTCAGAATTTTTCTATGCATGCCCCAACTCCCTATCTCTTTTAAAATAGTTCAAAATGTGTCTTATCCGCGTGAGAGGATAAAGACAAGTGGTTACACATTTGAATTCAAATCAAATTTGAATTCAAACTAAAACCAACTCATCCCTATCCACTTGGGGTGTGAGAAGAGAAGGGCGTGGACTCTTTGTGTGTGGAAAGGTTTCATGAGAAACTCTTTCTCGTGTGAATTATGTGGCACACAAGATGGATAAGCTTGAAGGCAAAAGAGATAAGTTATCCATTCAAATTCAAACATGCTTTGAATTTGAATGGTTAACTAATCAGCTTTATCCATCCATATTGGCGCACAAGAGTGGGCATGAGAAGGGCTTTGCATGAGAAAAAATTCATGAGAAGTTTCTTCTCGTGAATTCAAATGGGCGTAGAGATTTAAGGTGGTGCAGAGATTCAAATTCAAATGATGGTTTGATCTTAATTGAACCAACCTAATCAAAATAGGTTAAGCACAATTAGACCAAATTAAACTCAACTTAATTAGGCTTAATTAGGTTCAATAAAATTCTAATCAAATCAAAAATTGACTAAGTCCAACCCCTGATCAAATCAGGGACCAAACCATCTCGATGATTAGGTCAACTCTTAACCTAATCGGGTCAAACCCAACTGAGTCCCATTCAATTGAACTTGATCCAAAAATAATTACTCAATCAAATTGAACTAATTAGTGATCAAATCACTAATAAAACCTCTCATAATTATTGAGTCCAAATTCGATGGGCAATCGGGTATCAAAGTCCATCAATATGAAACCTTGATCGAAGAGTTCAAATTTCAAATTCAAAATTTAAAATTCAAAATTTTGACCCCGATACCCAAAATGTGTGAAACTCATGATCAGAGAATCCTAATTCTCAATCATAGAGTCCCAAACACATAAGACTCATAATCAACCATCAGATCAGAAAGGAACCTCTAATGTGTGTGACCCCGCAGGTTCGAACCTAAGCCGGTAGCACAGGAACCAATTTCTGTACTAATCGAAGTGACCATCTAGCAATGGTACCCGATGATCGGATAGGTCGAATAGTCACAATCGCAACATTCAAAACCTACGTTAATATGGTTACCGTATAATTCATCCCTTTTGACCCCTGTGTTTAGGACGACTCAGGCTTAAACTGTCAACCCTGATGAGATCATCCGAATCGTGCTCAACTCAATTAGTCCTGTGACTCCTCACTAGGACTACCCTGGCCAAGGTTTTGCTAAATTGAAACATGACTGTACACAGCTTCTAAACTGGAGTGGTCAATCCCATCTTGACACACGCACCGACAAGTCAAGTACTTGACTACACCCAGCAGCCTTCCGTCACTAAATTAAAAATTCAGGTTGTCCAGTGCCTAAGTGCAGTGAGTTGCTTACAAGTCACCGTGGCGGTCTCAGGTCGGAGGGACATTTATACCCATATCCCATCGGAGCAAATCTTGATAGCAGAAATAGCTCCGGAGTCGGTCACGTTCAGTGCAGATGTACCATTATATCTCACCTGTATGCCATACCAGTGTCTCCACACTCCTTGGTTATGAGGACAACCAACCCATATGGCACACAATGACCTATGCTCGATAAACATTGTCATCCTTGGTAACAACATATTATTTGGTCACGAACAGGTTTAAGAACTAAGCGATAAATCTTCCTTTGTCGAGTCTAAATAGTCCTAAGGACTTTACCACAACATAAGAATTCATTAGAAGATGAAACATTTGTGATAAAAAAATACCAAAATAACTTTTATTTATTTATAATTCATGTACTAATACAAAAAGAGCACAACCGTCAACAGGCTGACGATTGACTTTGGGACACTATTCCCAACATTCAGAACATAATACCTTTGTACGGGTAGTAGATCATTGTAATTTGATTACCGTCGAAAGAGTCTGATCATCACGATGCAGTCACACAGCGTGTCTGGCCTCTGCAGATCATCCACACGAAGCTTCCGATCTGATCGACTCCTCACAAGTGCTAGCTCGTTGTAGAGCTCTTTCAATGGCTGATGATGATCGAACTCCTTCGATTGATGTCTGCCGATTCTTTAAGTACTTCGGATCATTGGCAGACGTGCTTGAGAGGATGTTGAAAATTTCCTTGAAATTTGGTGGGCTCACGACACTCGTAGCTCACCTTCTCACTTCCTGAACTCCAGGCTGAAACCCTGAAGAACTCACTGAAATCCTGCACACACTTTTTCTTTCTTTTCTTTCTTTTTCTCTCAGAAGGATATTGACCTGCACCTTGCACACAAGGATTCCTCATGCCCAGATTTTCTCTCCAAAATCTTTCTTGCACACACCCCACTCTTCTCCTCCTTTTAAAACAATCAACAAAGGTCTTATCCACGTGAGAGGATAAAAATGAGTAATTGCACATTTGAATTCAAATCAAATTTTGAATTCAAATGGAAACCAATTTATCCCAATCCACTAAGGATGTGAGAAGAGGAGGGCGTGGCTTAATTTGTGCATGAGTGATTTCATGAGAAGAATTTTCTCGTGTAATAAATGGGGCATTAAAAGAGGATATGGTCAAGGCGCTAAGATTGGTTGCTCCTTCAAATTCAAACTTTGTTTTGAATTTGAATGGCCAACCAATCATCCTTATCCACTCATATGGTGCATTAAAGTAGGGCATGAGGAGGCCTTTGCATGAGGAAAAATTTATGAGAACTTCCTTCTCGTGAATTCAAATGGGCGCAGTGGAAGTGAGGTGGCGCAGGGAGAATGGGTCAAGTTAGTTTCATTATTTAAACCAACCTAATTGAACCAAATAAGTTAGGCCCAATTAGACTAATTTAAACCCAACTTAATTAGGCTTAATTAGGCTCAATAAAATTCTAATCAAATTAGAAATTGATTAAGCCCAATCCCTGATCATATCAGGGACCAAACCATCTCGACGATTAGGTCAACTCTTAACCTAATCGGGTCAAACCCAACTGAATCCAATTCAATTGGACTTGATCCAAAATTAATTACTCAATCAAATTGAGTTAATTAATGATCAAATCACTAATTAAACCTCTCATAAATATTGAGTCCAAATTCGATGGGTAATCGGGCATCAGAATTCATCGATATGTAACCCTGATCGAAAAGTCCTAAACTAGTGGGACTCTTGACCCCGGTACCCAAAATGTGTGAAATTCATGATTAGAGAATCCTGATTCTCGATCACAGAATTCCAGACATGAAGGATTCTTCACCAGCTATTAGATCAGATAGGAACCTCTAATGTGTGTGACCCCACAAGTTCGAACCTAAGTCGGTAGCACAGGAACCAATTCCTGTACTAATCGAAGTGACCATCTAGCAATGATACCCGATGACCGAATAGGTCGAATGGTCGCAATCATAACACTCAGAACCTACGTGAATATGGTTACTATATAACTTATCCTTTTGACCTCTGTGTTTAGGATGACTCAAGGTGAAACTGTCAACCCTGATTAGATCATCCGAATCGTGCTCAACTCAAACAGTCCTGTGACTTCTCACAAAGACTACCCTGGCCAAGGTTTTGCTAAATTGAAATATGACTGTACACAGCTCCTAAACTGGAGTGGTCAATCCCATCTTGACACATGCACCGACAAGTCAAGTATTTGACTACACCCAGCAGCCTTCCGTCACTGAATTAGAAATTCAGGTAGTCCAGTGCCTAAGTGCAGTGAGTTGCTTGCAAGTCATCATGGCGGTCTCAGGTCGGAGGGATATTTATATCCATATTCTATCGGAGCAAATCTTGACAGCAGAAATAGCTCCGGAGTCGGTCACATTCAGTGCAGATGTACCCTTACATCTCACCTGTATGCCATACCAATATCTCCACACTCATTGGTTAAGAGAACAACCAACCTATATGGCACACAACGACCTATGCTTGATAAACATTGTCATTCTTGGTAACAACGTATCATTTGGTCGCGAACAGATTTAAGGACTAAATAACAGATCCTCCTTTGTCGAGTCTAAATAGTCCTAAGGACTTCACCACAACATAAGAGTTCATTAGAAGATGAAATATTTTTTGATGAAAAATACTAAAATATTTTTTATTAATTCATAATTCATGTACATATATAAAAATGAGCACAACCGTCAACAGGCTGACGATTGGCTTTGGGACACTGTTCCCAACAATCTCTCACTTGGCCTAAAGCCAATTGGTACAATATCTAATACCCATCTTCGACTTGTAGTCGTTGAACTCCTTCACTGCAATGGCTTTAGTGAATGGGTCGGCCAGGCTCTCCTTTCCGTCGATCTTCCGAAGGTCGTCGTCACCTCGATCCATAATTTCTCGGATGAGATGGTAGCGACGCAGAATATGCTTCGTTTGCTGGTGTGCCTTCGGTTCCTTCGCCTGAGCAATGGCTCCAGAGCTGTCATAGTAGAGCAGAACTGGACCAACAAGGGAGGGTGCTACTCCGAGCTCGGTGATGAACTTTCTCAGCCACACCGCTTCTTTGGCAGCATCTGATGCAGCGACATACTCTGCCTTGTAAACTGAATCAGACATAGTGTGTTGCTTGAAACTTTTCCAGTAGATTGCCCCACATTAAGGGTAAAAATAAATCTCGACACATTTTTGCTGTCATCGTGATCAGACTGAAAACTAGTATCTGTAAACCCTATAAGTCTCAAGTCTGATTCACCATAAACAAGCCATTGGTCCTTAGTATTTTTTAAATACTTCAGGATGGTTTTAACAACCTTACAGTGATTCTCCCCTGGATTAGATTGGTATCTACTCACTACCCCTAGTGAGTATGCCATATCTGGTCATGTACATGTCATGGCGTACATGATAGATCCCACTATCGAAGCATATGGAATCCTACCCATACGCTCTCTCTCTTGAGGTGTTGTCAGACAATCTCTCTTCGAGAGAGAAATTCCATGGCCTATCGGTAGATAGCCTTTCTTGAAATTCTCCATGCTGAACCTCTTCAGCATAGTATCTATGTACGTAGACTGGGATAAACCAAGCAACCTTTTAGATCTATCCCTATAGATCCTCATCCCTAGGATGTAGGAAGCTTCTCCCAAATCCTTCATGGAGAACTGTGACGACAGTGAAATCTTTATTCCCTGTAATGCAGGGACATCATTTTCGATTAAGAGAATATCATCCACATACAATACAAGAAATATCACTACTGGATCATTAGCCCACTTATAAATACAGGGCTCTTCTCCGTTCTTAACGAAGCCATACGTCTTGATCATCCTATCAAAACATATGTTCCAACTCTGGGATGCCTGCTTAAGTCCATAAATGGACCTCTATAGTCTGCACACCTTAGACTCATCAGTGGATGTGAATCTTTCAGGTTGTATCATATACACCTCTTCATCCAGCTCTCCATTTAGAAAAGCTGTCTTCACATCCATCTGCCAGATTTCATAGTCTAGATGGGCAGCTATTGCAAGCATAATCTGAATGGATTTGAGCATTGCCACAGGAGAAAATATCTCATTATAGTCTATACCATAATGTTGACGATATCCTTTGGGAACCAGACGGGCTTTATAGGTTTTCACCTTTCCATCTGCGCCCCTCTTTCTCTTGAAGACCCACTTACACCCTATGGGTTTTACACCTTCGGGTGGATCAACCAATGTCCACACATCGTTGACCTTCATGGACTCCATTTTGGATTTCATGGCCTCTAGCCATTTCTCAGAGTCGGGTCTCTGCATTTCATCCATGTAGGTGATCGGATCCTCATCATTTTCATCATGTTCGATAGGATCGTCGTCCCGAACCAAGAAACCATAGTATCTGTCCAGTTGACGTAGTACTCTACCAGATCGCCTTAAGGATGCTTGATCAATAAGCTTCGGATCTGATTTAATCAAATCTGGTTCAGCAAATTGCATCGGATTTTTCACCTATCGAATTTCATCAAGTTCGACCTTAGAGACAACAGTCCCTTCACCAAGGAACTTCCTTTCCAAAAAGATTACCTTAAGGCTGACAAACACTTTTTGCTCATCAGCTAGGTAGAAGTAATACCCTTTGATCTCTTTTGGATACCCTATAAAATTATACTTGTCAGACCTAGGTCCAAGCTTATCCATAATTAAACATTTAACATAAGCCAGACACCCCCAAACCCTAAGGTGCGAGAGTACTGGCTTACGTCCTATCCATATCTCATATGGCGTTTTGGTTACAGACTTACTCGGAACCCTATTTAGAAGGTAACAAGTCGATTCGAGCATATATCCCCAGAGAGAGATCAGCAGATCAGGAAACCCCATCATGGATCGAACCATGTCCAACAAGGTCTGATTCCTCCTTTCAGATATACCATTATGCTGTGGTGTTCCAGGAGGAGTCCATTGAGAGAGAATCCCATTCTCCCCAAGATATATCAGAAACTCATTGGAAAGGTATTCACCTCCTCGATCAGATCGAAGAGTTTTAATACACTTTCCAATTTATTTTTCTACCTCATTTCGAAATAGTTGGAACATTTCAAACGACTCCGACTTATGCTTCATTAAATAGACATACCCATACCTCGATAGATCGTCTGTGAAGGTTATGAAGTAGAAATATCCACCTCTTGCACTTGAGCTCATGGGTCCACATACATCAGAATGTACCAGACCCAAGAGTTCACTGGCTCGCTCACCTTTTCCAGTAAAAGATGACTTGATCATTTTACCAAGAAGACAGGACTCACAGGTTGGAAGTGATTCACAATCACCTACTTCAAGAATTCCTTCTTGAGCCAACCTGTTTATCCTGTTCTTATTGATATGACCTAGCCTACAGTGCCAAAGGTAGACTTCTGACATATTATCTATTCTAGGATATTTACCGGAGGTTTGAACCATATTAACAGGTTGTGATAGAAAGTAAATTCCATTATTAAGTTGTCCAACAAACATTGTAACACCATTCAAAATGATATTGCAAATATTTTCTTTTATTAAAAATTGATAACCGTACATGGCCAAAAGGCCTACAGAAATAATATTTAATAAAAAGCTTGGACAATAGTGACATTCACTCAGAATTATATTTCAAGAATTGATTACAAGGTTCATGATTTCTAATGCTACAACTGGAACTTTACTTCCATCTTCAATGTTCAGGAACCTCTCGCCTTCATCAAATCTCCTACTGACCTGCAGACCCTGCATCGAATTGCAAATATGATAAGGGCTTCCGGTATCCAATACCCAGGTAGTAGTATCACAAATGGAAAAGTTGCAAGGTGTTATCATATAAGTACCTTGCTTCTTCTTTGGTCTGTTTGGGTCCAGTGAGGCAATGTATAGAGGACAGTTCCTCTTCCAGTGCCCCTGCTTCTTGCAAAAGAAGCACTCTACCTGACTCTGGTCAGGCTTGCACTTCTTGGTCTGACCCTGTGCAGATGTTCCGATATGCAGCTGCACCTTCTTATTCTTCTTCTTCTGGTTCTTCTTCCCTTTCTTAAAGGGTCGACGATCAGAAGAAGACCCTCCCACAACATTCACCGACTCCTTATGGAGATGGTGGTCCTTCTCAAAGTTCTGCAGCAACCCCAACAAGCCATGGTAGTTTACTGTAGGCTTTGTCATTCGAAAATGAGTAAGGAAGGGAAGGAAGGACTTGGGCAGAGAATTGAGGATCGCATCCTTACCGAGCTACTCGTGCAGGGAAAATCTCAATTTACTTAGGCGCTCAATCATTTCGATCATGTACAGTACATGATCAGTGACTGAGGCTCCATCCCTCATCCGAGCATTGAAAATGGCACAACTAGTTTTATGCCTTTCAATGTCGTCAGGCATGCCAAAAGAGTCGTTCAACATTTGAAGCATCTCCTGTGGCTGGGCGTTCTCGAACCTGCGGCTGAACTCATCATTCATTGCTGCCAGCATTATGCATCGAACGGTGGTGCGATCGTTGAGCCACTTCTGGTAAGTGTTTCGGATCATCCCTCTAGCGTTCAGGGCTGGCTCCTCAAGTGCCGGATCCATTACTACATAAAAGATCTGCTCATGCTCAAGAATAATTTTTAATTTTCGATACAAGCTATCGAAATTAGGTCCCATGAGCTTGTCATTATCTAATAATGACCGGAGCGACAGGGTAGTGGCCATAGCTGCATAAAGGAAAATCAGATCTATATTAGTACATAAATTATTAATACTAAAGACTTGAACTTTAGTCTAAAGTTTCTCCCAGTATTTTTATGAATTGGTAGCCTCAACCTTCAATTCAAGGAATTACTTTAATTCCTTAGTGGGTACTAGAATTCACACAGACTACACACGAGCCCAACTTTGGTTGGTCAACCCATGTGTATCTATGGGTAGGTTCATAACTAGTTGTTTCTCTAAACAACTTCTAGTAATTGATTTTGCCCAGAACCTTATCAGTAGGCTTTGGCCTCCACTGAAAAGATCTGGTTAGGTCCAACCATTAACATTACTTGATTTGGTGAATCGGATCAATAAATGATCAGGCCCAACTTTGGCCGGCCAACCTGACCACTACCAGAAAGACTCAAACCAAATTATCATATTATGAATGATAAATCCATTAGTCAATAAGCACCAGGCCTTTGGGCCTCCAATGATTATTAAACTAATGGACTGATTATCACTCACTTAATGGGAGGCTATGACTTAGTTATCACTATAACTTAATCATTTTAGAGACCTAATAATTTTGAAAATTTTATTAAAGGATAGATGAGATGAAAATATCATATCCAGCGATTTCAATCCTCCCACTGACTTCACCAAGTTAGATTAAAAAAGATTTAATTAAAGCCAGTATTGGAGCACCTAAATCAGTCACACTGATTTACCTAATGACATGGGTGAGCCCTAATCACCAAGTGATCTAATCAAAACCTAATTCACCAGGTTGGCCAGGTAAGTGAGATTAGTGGTGGAGATATGCCATTAACTCGTCAGAGATCTAATCACTGCGAGTAGCTCCCGCTTAAAAACCACTGATCAAACTGCCAAACTTACCTTAGACACCAACCGATTCATTAGTTAAAGACATGGACCCATTCAACTACAACTATTGGAGTTCAGTCTAGAGTATCCTTGACCTAATCTAATTTAACTTTTGATTAGATTTGACCAATTACTCTAATTTAGTCCATTTCTTTAAGCTAACCTTAGGTCTAACCCAATTATGGACCTAATCCATCTAACCCATTGACCCACAAGTTTATGCAATTATCTTAGGTCTTAATTCACAATTCTAGACCTACTAGACAACACTTAATTTTTTTAATTAAGTATTTGGGATGATAGGTCAGGGTTTGGCATTTCGAAAATAATTTTCAAATTTGAAAGGTTTTATTTTTTGTTCACCAAATATGTTGACTCATTTCACAAATATATCAGCACATTTCATAAATAGCAATCTTATTGCTAATTACATAACAAAAAATAACTCAATCAAAATAAATCATGAATATTCCTTTAGATCTAATCTAACACATTCATGATAAATTTCACAATTGAACCTATACAATTAATTTCTTTCACTGTTTCATCTGCATGGGATATAATTGCAGTGGCACCCCTACCGCCATAGGAGACCCCACCGAATGAGAAGAGAGGGCCTTTAAACCCTACTTTTCTCCTATGACTGGACGGCCATGGCAACCAACCCAATTCGATTACTTACTACTTGGATCAAGTATATCTTAAATTTCAAATTTTAAATTTTAAATTTTAAATTTTAAATTTTGAATTTCAAATAAATTTCAAATTTCAAAATTTTGAATTTCAAATTTTGAATTTCAAATTTTGAATTTTAAATTTTGAATTTCAAATTTTGAATTTGAAATTTGAAATTTCAACCAAATTTCAAATTTCAAATTTCAAATTGTAAACTTTTAGATTACAACTTAATCTACGCATGCAAATATATATATCATATCTAAGAACCCGCTCTGTTACCATTTGTGGAAAAAAATAGTGCAGGGATAAAATGATAATTTTAAAACTTTTTCAAAATCACTATTTTACAGTAAAAATTATTAATTAATCTAATTAATTAATAAAAATTTATCCTACACTAGGATCTAAATATGATATATAGCATGCATGCATTTAAATTTAAAATTCAAATTTGAACAGTAAACACTTTACTGTAATGTGTTCAGAACACAATACCTTTGTGCAGGTAGTAGATCGCCATAATTTGATCACCGTCGGGAGAGTCTGATCATTGCGATGCAGCCACACAGTATGTCTGGCCTCTGTGGATCGTCCACACGATGCTCCCGATCTGATCGACTCCTCACGAGTGCTACCTCGTTGTAGAGCCCTTTCGACGGTCGATGCTGATCGAACTCCTTCGATTGATGTCTGCTGATTTTTTGGATGCTCCGGATCATCGACAGACATGCTTGAGAGGATGTTGAAGATCTTCCTAAAATTTGGTGGGCTCACGACACTCGTAGCTCACCTTCTCACTTCCCGAACTCCAGGCTAAAACCCTGAAGAACTCACTGAAATCCTATGCACACTTTTTCTTTCTTTTCTTTCTTTTTCTCTCGGAAGGATATTGACCTTCACCTTGCACACAAGGATTCCTCACGCCTAGATTTTCTCTCCAAAATTTTTCTTGCAAACGCCCCACTCTTCTCCTCCTTTTAAAACAATCAACCAAGGTCTTATCCATGTGAGAGGATAAAGATGAGTAATTGCACATTTGAATTCAAATCAAATTTTGAATTCAAATGGAAACCAATTTATCCCTATCCACTAAGGGTGTGAGAAGAGGAGGGCGTGGCTTAATTTGTGCATGAGTGATTTCATGAGAAACATTTTTTCATGTAATAAATGGGGCGTTAAAAGAGGATAAGGTCAAGGCGCTAAGATTGGTTGCTCATTCAAATTTAAATTTTGTTTTGAATTTGAATGGCCAACCAATCATCCTTATCCACTCATATGGTGCATTAAAGTAGAAAGTGAGGAGGGCTTTGTGTGAGAAAAAATTCATCAGAACTTCCTTCTCGTGAATTCAAATGGGCACAGTGGAAGTGAGGTGGCGCAGGGAGAATGGGTCAAGTTGGTTTCATTATTTAAACCAACCTAATTGAACCAAATAAGTTAGGCCCAATTAGACTAATTTAAACCCAACTTATTAGGCTTAATTAGGCTCAATAAAATCCTAATCAAATCAAAAATTGATTAAGCCCAATCCCTGATCATATCAGGGACCAAACCATCTCGACGATTAGGTCAACTCTTAACCTAATCGTGTCAAACCCAACTGAATCCAATTCAATTGGACTTGATCTAAAATTAATTACTTAATCAAATTGAGTTAATTAATATTCAAATCACTAATTAAATCTCTCATAAATATTGAGTTCAAATCCGATGGGTAATCGGGCATCAGAATTCATCAATATGTAACCTTGATCGAAGAGTCCTAAACCAATGGGACTCTTGATCCCGGTACCCAAAATGTGTGGAATTCGTGATCAGAGAATCCTGATTCTCGATCACAAAATCTCAGACATGAAGGACTCTTCACCAGCTATCAGATCAGATAGGAATCTCTAATGTGTGTGACCCCACAGGTTCGAACCTAAGCCGGTAGCATAAGAACCAATTCCTGTACTAATCGAAGTGGCCATCTAGCAATGGTACCCGATGATCGGATAGGTCGAATGGTCGCAATCGCAACACTCAGAACCTATGTGAATATGGTTACTGTATAATTCATCCTTTTGACCTCTGTGTTTAGGACGACTCAGGGTTAAACTGTCAACCCTGATTAGATCATCCGAATCGTGCTCAACTCAAATAGTCCTGTGACTTCTCACAAAGACTACTCTGGCCAAGGTTTTACTAAATTGAAATACGACTGTACACAGCTCCTAAACTGGAGTGGTCAATCCCATCTTGACACATGCACCGACAAGTCAAGTACTTGACTACACCCAGCAGCCTTCTGTCACTGAATTAGAAATTCAGGTAGTCCAGTGCCTAAGTGCAGTGAGTTGCTTGAAAGTCACCGTGGTGGTCTCAGATCGGAAGGATATTTATACCCATATTCCATCGGAGCAAATCTTGATAGTAGAAATAGCTCCGAAGTCGGTCACGTTCAGTGCAGATGTACCCTTACATCTCACCTGTATGCCATACCAGTATCTTCACACTCATTGGTTAAGAGGACAACCAACCTATATGGCACACAACGACCTATGCTTGATAAGCATTGTCTTCCTTGGTAACAACGTATCATTTGGTCGCGAATAAATTTAAGGACTAAACGACAAATCCTCCTTTGTCAAGTCTAAATAGTCCTAAGGACTTCACCACAACATAGGAGTTCATTAGAAGATGAAACATTTTGTGATGAAAAATATCAAAATAATTTTTATTAATTCATAATTCATGTACATATACAAAAATGAGCACAACCGTCAATAGGCTGACGATTGGCTTTGGGATACTATTCCCAACAGCAGTGATTTGGTCTCTAAGTCATGTAGGCTCACTAACAGTTATTGACCACACTCTTTAGTTAAGTTTGACCCACCATTCACAAGTAGGTGCAAGACCATCATTGGGTCCCTCACCTAACAGTTATTGGGCCCAACCTTATCTTTATCTTGGAGCAACTCTTTACTAATAGAGTGGTTGCATATTTTCAGTGCAACTGAACCACTGTAACTAGCCAAGAACAATTTGAAAGAACCACATCTAGGGTTTCAGGGTTAGATCTTGAAATTATTTCAAGATCAAGCAGCAGAAGACTAAAATAAATTAAAATTTATCTTATAAAATCAGAGAATCTCAGATCTAAAATCCTATTACATGATTATTACATGGCATTAAATCAGAAATTAAAATATAAAGAGCAAGAACTACATGTTGATCATATCAACATGTTTCTATACTACATCTAATGTATGTAAATATAATAGATCAGATCTATTACCTTGTAAGTTAGACGTTCTAACTTTGTTGATCTAGGCTTGAGAATGATGTTGTGAGCTGCACACGCATCTGGCCTCTAGGAGTTATCCACATGAGCCCACGAATCACGATTAGAAGTCCTAGTTCAGGAAATCAGCACAGTATGCTAGTACTGCGCTGATCCTTCTTCGATGGTCGATCAGATGCCTTCTTCTTCTTGATTTAGACTCTTTCAAAGATGAGAAGTAGGATAAAAAATTTTAGATCTGAGACACTCAGAAAACTCAAGATGGAGGAAGAAAAGAGGTAAACACAGCAATCCTAGAAGAAGACCCTCTTCTTCTTCTCTTTGCTCTCACCTAGACACCTAGTCTTGTATCTATTGTATCTCCATGCCCCAACCTTCTTTCTCCCTGATTTTTGCATGCCCTAAAGATCTCTCTTTTCTCTATTTTTGAAAAAAAATTTATGAAGAAATTTATTTTAAATAGAGAGATATGATAGAGTCTTTATCTAGGTCAAATACCTAGTCAAGGATTATCCAAACATGGCAAGACAAGGGGTGCCCAACTCTTGGGCACCTCCTCTTTATTTTTGTGCATGGACCACCAGTAAAGAGTGCGTATTATGTGCCATAAAAGTCATAAAAATTTAAAAAAAAATCTGGATAAAATCAGTGCCATAAGGAAAGAGTTTTGATTTTCTAAACTCTATCTCATAGAATTTGAAATCCAAACTAATTCCTACTTTGACTTGATCCACAACCACTTTCCATGTAAGAGAGAAAGAGAGGAAAGTTTTGAGCATGTATGAAGACCTGGGAGAGAAGTTTTATCACAAAATAAGAGAGAGTGGGCATGGGATAAGAGATAGTGGGCATGGGGGCTAAATTGGTGCAAGGTGGAATCCTAGTCTTACTAGGATTCAATCTATGTCTTGTTCTAATCTGATTTCTCAAATCAAAACAAACCAAAATTAAATCAACCCAATTAAAATAGGTCTTAATCTAATTAAGAATCTAATTTAATTAGATTAAATTAGATTTAAATTAGATTTAATTTTTTAATCAAATTAGAAATTTGGTTGATCCAAGTCCTAATTGAACTAGGACTAGATTTTTCTTGCACTTGGCTTATCCAATAAACCAATTGGACTTGATCCAATCAAGCCCAAATTAAATATAATTAAATTATATTCAATTAGACTTAATCTCAGCCCATTGGCTTAATCAAATTAAGTTAATTAGCAATCAAATTGCTAATCGATTCTCCTGTAATATTTGCACTAGGTTAAATGTCAATCGTATTGATCATTTAATCCTAGAACGATTTTTAATCATTGATCAACCATCCGATTGAATCGTGAACTCTAATGTGTGTAATCTCATAGGTCTGAACCTAAGTTAGTAGCATAAAAATAATTTTTTATACCAATCGAAGTGACCATCTAGCAATGATATCCGACGATCGGATAGGTCGAATGTGTAGAACAACATCCTTAGAACCCATGTAGATATAGTTTCCATATAATTCATCTCCTTAACCAAAATGCTCATAGGACACCTCAGAGTTCAACTGTCAACTCTGATCAGATTGTTCACATTATATTTTAAAATATCAAATCCATCTGATGGATTATCCTGGCCAAGATTTTGCTAAATTAAAATACAGCGACTCATTCTTCTCCAACTCTTGGAGTGGTCAATCCCACCTCGATCACACTCTGACTTCGTAAGTATTTGACTGTGCCCAGAAGCTTTCCATCACTGAATTAGAAATTTAGTTAGTCCAGTACCAAAGCACAGTGAGTTGCTTGCAAGTCACTGAGACGATCTCAGGTCTAAGAGATACTTGTACCTATATCCCATCAGAGACATTCTCGACAGTAGAATGCTCTGGAGTTGGTCACGTTCAATGATGAGGTACTCTTACATCTCTCCTATATGCCATACCAGTGTCTCCACATCTCTCCTACAGTGACCTATGCTCGATAGAAGCTGTCGTCCTTATTAACAGCCTAACATTTGGTCGTGAACAGTTTTAAAGAATAATCAATAAATCTTCTCTTTATCGAACCTAAATAGTCCTAAGGACTTTATCACAACAACAGAGTTCATTAGAAGATGAAGACTTGTGATAAAAATATCAAAAATATATTTTATTTATTAACAAATCAATTACAATACAAGATTGCTCAACCGTCAACAGCTTGACGATTGACCTTTGGAACATATTTTTCAACAACTCCCACTTATCCTAAAGCCACTTGGCATAGTATCTAATATCCATCTTCGACTTGTGGTTGTCGAACTCATTTATTGCCAGGGCTTTAGTGAAGGGGTCGGTCAGGTTCTCCTTTCTATCGATCTTCTGAAGGTCGATGTCACCTCGATCCACGATCTTTCGAACCAGGTGGAAGCGGCACAAAATGTGCTTCGTTCGCTAGTGTGCTTTGGGTTCCTTCGCTTGAGCTATGGCACCAGTGCTGTCGCAATAGAGTAGGACCGGACCATCGAGGGAGGGTGCTACTTCTAGCTCGATGATGAATTTTTTTAACCACAAAGCTTCCTTCACGGCATCTGATGCTGCGATGTACTCTACCTCACAAACAAAATCTGCCACAGTATGCTGCTTGAAACTCTTCCAGCAGATGGCTCCACCATTCAAAGTAAAGATATAACCCGACACGCTTCTGCTGTCATCATGGTCAGATTGAAAGCTGGAGTTTGTGAACCTCACAAGTTTCAGATCTGATTCACCATAAACCAACCATTGGTCCTTAGTATTTCTCAAATACTTAAGGATGGCTTTAGCTACTTTCCAATAATTTTTTTCAGGATCAGATTGGTATCTACTCACTACTCTTAGTGAGTAAGCCACATCTGGCCTTGTACATGTCATGGCATACATGACAGATCTCACAGTCGAAGCATATAGGACTCTACTCATACGCTCTCTCTCTTCAGGAGTTGTCAGACAATCCTTCTTAGAGAGAAAAATTTCATGGCTTATCGATAGATAGCCCTTCTTGGAATTCTCCATGCTGAACCTCTTCAGCACAGTATCTATGTACGTGGACTGAAATAACCCAAGTATACTTTTAGATCTATCCCTATAGATCTTCAACCCTAGGATGTAGGATGCTTCACCCAAATCCTTCATGGAGAACTGCGATGACAACTAAACTTTTATTCCCTGTAGTATGGGGATGTCATTTTCGATTAAGAGAATATCATCCATGTATGAGATAAGGAATACCACAACTGTACCATTTGTCCATTTATAGATGCAGGGCTCTTCTCCGTTCTTAATGAAGCCATACATTTTGATTACCTTATCAAAATGCATGTTCTAACTTCAAGAAGCTTGCTTTAATCCATAAATGGATCTCTGAAGCTTGTACACCTTGGACTCATCTATGGATGTAAACTCCTCAGGTTGTATCATATACACCTCTTCGGTCAGCTCTCCATTCAGGAAAGCTGTCTTTACATCTATTTGCCAGATGTCATAATCTAGATGGGCAGCTATTACAAGCATTATCCGAATGGATTTGAGTATTGCCACAGGGAAAAATGTTTCGTCATAGTCAATACCATAATATTGATGATATCCCTTGACAATCAGACGGGCTTTATAGGTCTCCACCTTTTCGTCTGCGCCCCTCTTCCTTTTGAAGACCCATGTACACCCAATGGGTTTAATCCCTTTAGGTGGGTCAACCAATATCCATACATTATTGACCTTCATGGACTCCATTTCGGATTTCATAGCTTCAAGCTATTTCTCAGAATCAGGTCTCTGCATTGAATCCATATTGGTGATCGGATCCTCATCATTCTCATCGAGTTCGATGGGATCACCGTTTCGGACCAAGAAATCTAGTATCTGTCTGGCTGATGTGGTACTCTACCAGATCACCTTAATAGTATAGGTACATTGGGCTCCGGATCTGATCTTAATCAAATTCGACTCAGGTTCAGCTATTGGTGTCGGTCCTTCTACCTGTTGAACTTCATCAAGTTCAACCATAGAGGCAACAGTTCCTTCACCAAGGAACTCCTTTTCTAAAAAAGTTGCCTTAAGGCTGACGAACACCTTTTGTTCATCAGCATGGTAGAAAAAATATCCTTTGGTCTCTTTGGGGTACCCTATGAATGTGCATTTGTCAAATCTAGGTCCGAGTTTATCTGTAACTAACTGTTTGACATAGGCCGAGCACCCCCAGATCCTAAGGTGTGAAAGTGCTGGCTTACGCCCTGTCCATATCTCATATGGAGTCTTAATTATAGACTTACTTGGAATCCTATTTAACAGATAACAGGCCGATTCGAGTGCATATCCCCAGAAGGATATCGGCAAGCTGGCAAAACCCATCATGGATCGGACCATGTCTAACAGAGTCTGATTTCTCCTTTCAGACACACCATTATGCTGTGGTATTCCTGGAAGAGTCCATTGGGAGAGAATCCCATTCTCTCCTAGGTATATGAGAAACTCATCAGAAAAGTATTCTCCTCCTCGATCAGATTGAAGAGTTTTAATACTCTTTCCAGTTTATTTTTCTACTTCACTTCGGAATCGTTTGAACATTTTAAATGAATCTGACTTATGTTTCATAAGATAGACATATCCATATCTGGATAAATCATCCGTGAAAGTGATGAAGTAGAAATATCCATCTCTAGCACTTGTGCTCATGGGCCCGCATACATCAGAATGTACTAGGTCCAAGAGCTCAGTAGCTCTCTCATCTTTTTCAGTAAAAGGTGACTTTGTTATTTTATCAAGAAGATAGGACTCACAGGTTGAAAGTGATTCACAATCACTGACTTCGAGGATTTTCTCTTGAGTCAACCTGTTTATTTTGTTTTTGTTTATATGACCTAGCCTACAGTGCCATAAGTAGATATCTGATACACTATCTAATCTTGGGTGCTTGCCAGTAGAATAGACTCTTATTGGGCTTGATCTTTCTGGTCTAGCCCTGCACAGATGTCCCAGCCTGAACTTGTACCTTCTTCACTTTTTTCTTCTTGTTCTTCTTTCCTTTCTCAAAGGATCGAGAACTAGAGGACGAACCTCCCACTAAGTACACCGACTCCTTATGGAGTTGGTGATCCTTCTCAAAGTTCTGAAGCAACCCCAGTAACCTGTGGTAGTTTACTTCAGGCTTTGTCATTCTATAATGAGTGAGGAATGGGAGATAAGACTTGGGCAGCGAGTTCAGTATTGCATCTTTCCCAAGCTGCTCATGCAAGGGAAAGCCGAGGTTGCTCAAACGCTCCATCAGCTCGATCATGTACAATACATGATCAGTGACAGAGGCACCATCTCGCATTTTGGCATTGAAGATGGCACAACAAGTCTTGTGCCTCTCCACATCATCGGGTGTGCCCAAGGCATCCTCCAACACTTGAAGCATGTCCTTTAGCTGAGCCGTCTCAAATCTTTGACTGAACTTGTCGCTCATGGCAGCCAGCATGATGCAGCGTAACATGGTCCGATCACTGAGCCACTTCTGGTAAGTGTCTCTAACTGTTCCATGTGCATTGGCAGCTAGCTCCTCAGGTGCAGAATCCGTTATCACATATAGGATCCGTTCATGCTCCAGGACTATCTTTAACTTTCGGTACCAGCTATCAAAATTGGATCCCACCAACTTATCATTGTCCAACAATGATCGGAGTGATAGGGAAGTGGCCATATCTGCACAAAAAAAAATCATAACCTAATTAGTAATTGATTCATTAAATCTAAAGATTTGGACTTTAATCAAAAGGTTTCTTCCACTATTTTATTCGAATTGGTTGCCTCTACCTCCAATTCGAGAAATTACCCTAATTCCTTAGTGGGTACTAGAATCCACCTAGACTGCACACAAGCCCAACTTTGGTTGGCCAATCCATGTACATCTAAGGGTAGGTTCATAATTAATTATTTTTTTAAATAATTTTTAGTAATTTAATTTTGCCCCAGTCCCTAATCAGTAGGCTTTGGCCTCTACTGAAAAGGTCTGGTTAGGTCCAACCATTAACATGACCATACTTGGCCTATCTAGCCAATGAATGATTAGGCCCAACTTTGGTTGGCTAATCTAACCACCATTTAGAAAGATGCAATCAAGAAATCATATTATGAATGACAATTCCATCAGTTGATAAGCACCAGGCCTTTAGGCCTCCAATGATTATCCAACTGATGAACTCATTATCATCCACTTAATAGAAAGCTATAATCTAGTTATCACTATAACTATTTTATTTTAAGGATCTAATAATTTTAGAAGATTTAATTGATTTAGAGGAGGAGGTTAGATGAACCAGGTTATCATGATCCTTTCACTGGCTTCACCAAGTCAGCTTAAGGGAGACCATTAAAAGGGCTGGTCTAGGAGCACCTAAATCAATCACACTGATTTACCTAGCTGACATGGGTCAACTCGAATAGTCAAGTGATCTGATCAAAACATAATTTCACTAAGAGGTCAGGTAAGTTCGATCGGTGGGAGGGTCTGCCAAAACATTGAAGGAACCAGATCTAGGGTTTCAGGGTTAGATCTTGAAACTTTTTCAAGATCATGCAGCGGAAGACTAAAATAAATCAAAATTTATTTTCTAAAATCAGAGAATCTCTAGGTCTAAGATCCTATTACATGATTATTATATTACATTAAATCAAAAATTAAAATATATAGAGCATGAACTACATGTTGATCATATCAACATGTTTCTATACTACATCTAATGTATGTATTAAACAATAGATCAGATCTATTACCTTGTAAGTTAGATGTTCTAACCTCACTGATCTGGGTTTGAGGATGATGTTGCAAGCCGTACACACGTCCGGCCTCTAGGAGTCATCCACACGAGCTCACTAATCTCGATCAGAAGTCCTGCTTCAGAAAATCAGCACAGTATGCTAGTACTGCGCTGATCCTTCTTTGATGGTTGATCAGGTACCTCCTTCTTCTTGATTTGAGCTCTTCCAAAGATGAAAAGTAGGAGGAGGAGTTTTAGATCTGAGACGCTCTCAGAAAACTCAAGATGGAGGAAGGGAAGAGATGAAAACAAACAACCCTAGAAGAAGACCCTCTTCTTCTTCTCATTTCTCTCTCTAAACATCCTATCTTGTGTCTATTATATCTCCACGACCTAAAGGTATTTCTCTCTAATTTTTCGATGAATCAAAGGTATCTCAAATCTCTATGTTCATCAAAAATTTCATGAAGAAACTCATTTTATAGAGAGAGATATAATAGAGTATTTGTCTAGGTCAAATACCTAGTCAAGGCTTATCCAAACATGGCAAGATAAGGGGCGCCCAACTCTTGAGCACCTCCTCCTTATTTTCATACATGGACTATCAAAAAAGGATGCAAAATGTGTACCCTAAAAGCCATAAAAATTTCAAAAATTAATTAGATAAATTCGATGGAAAATTGAAAGAGTTTTGGATTTTTAAAACTCTATCTCATAGAATTCGAAATCCAAACTTATTCCTCTTTGATTTGATCCAAACCACCTTCCATGTAAGAAAGAAGAGAGAAAACCTTTTGTGGATGTGGGAGAGACCTGGGAGAGGGCTTTTGTCACACAAAATAAGAGGGGATAGGCATGGAATAAGAGAGGGGGCATGGGGGGGGCTTATGTGGCGCAAGGTGGAATCTTAGTCTGACTAGGATTCTATCTTATGACTTGTTTTAATTTGGTTTCTCAAACCCAATCAAACCAAAATTAGATCAACCCAATTAAAATAGGTCTTAACCCAATTAAAAACCTAATTTAATCTGATTAAATTAGATTTAAATTTGATTTAATTTTTTAATCAAATTAGAAATTAGGTTGACCCAAGTCCTAATTGAACTAGGACTAGTTTTTTCCTTGCAATTGGCTTATCCAATAAACCAATTGGACTTGATTCAATCAAGCCCAAACCAAATATAATTAAATCATATTTAATTAGACTTAATCTCAACCTATTGGCTTAATCAAATTAAGTCAATTCACAATCAAATTGCTTATCGATCCTCCTGCAACACTTGCACTGGGTTAAATGTCAATCGTATTGATCATTTAACCCTAGAATGATTCTTAATCGTTGATCAATCATCCGATCAGATCATGAACTCTAATGTGTGTGACCTCATAGGTCTGAACCTAAGCCAGTAGCATAGAAATAAATTTTTGTACCAATCGAATTGACCATCTAGCAATGGTACCCGACGACCGGATAGGTCGAATGTGTAGAACAACATCCTTAGAACCCATGCAGATATAGTTTCCATATAATTCATCCCCTTGACCAAAATGATCATAGGACATCTCAAAGTTCAACTGTCAACTCTGATCAGGTTGTCCATATTATATTTTAAAATATCAAATCTATCTGATGGATTACCCTGGCCAAGATTTTGCTAAATTAAAATACAGCGACTCATTCTTCTCCAACTCTTGGAGTGGTCAATCCCATCTCGATCATACTCTGACTTTGCAAGTACTTGACTGTGCCCAGAAGCCTTCCATCTCTGAATTAGAAATTCAGTTAGTCTAGTACCAAAGCACAGTGAGTTGCTTGCAAGTCACTGAGGCGATCTCAGGTCTAAGGGACACTTACACCTATATCCCATCAGAGACATTCTCGACAGCAGAATGCTCTGGAGTTGATCACGTTCAATGATGATGTACCCTTATATCTCACCTGTATGCCATACCAGTATCTCCACACTCTTTGATTAAGAGGACAACCAACCCATATGGCCTACAGTGACCTATGCTTGATAGAAGCTGTCATCCTTATTAACAGCTTATCATTTGATCGTGAACAGTTTTAAGGACTAATCGATAAATCCTCTCTTTATTAAACTTAAATAGTCCTAAGTACTTCATCATAACAACGGAGTTCATTAGAAGATGAAGACTTATGATGAAAATGCCAAAAATATATTTTATTTATTAACAAATCAATTACAATACTTGGTTGCTCAACCGTCAATAGCTTGACGATTGGCTTTTGGGATATATTTCCCAACAAACTTGCCTTAGATACCATCAGAAATGGCCAGATAAGCGGGTTCCCAATTAAAAACCACCGATCTGATTTACCTTAGACACCAACTGGTTTAATTAATTTCGATTAGATCAACCTAACAGTTCGTGCTAGATCGCTTAGCCAAGAATCAAGTCCATTTGATTTTCATTAAAGACATAGACTTGACCAACTACAACTATTGTAATTGATCTAGAGAATTCTTGACCTAATCTAAGACAACAATTGATTAGATTTAGTCAATTCTCTAATTAAGTCCATCTTTAATCTAACCTTAGGTCTAACCCAATTAATGGACCTAATTTTCACTAACCCATTAACCCAATGTGTTATGGTTTGTGTCTTAGGTTCTTCAATTCACAATTCTAGAACCTAATCAAACAACTTAATTCTCAATTAAGTTTTGGACTGAGGGTTGGGGTTCGGCTTTTTGAAAATAATTTTCATATTTGTAAAATAATTTTACAACATGGTTCTACCAACCAAGTTGCATGTTTGATTCATAATCAAAATGCAAGTAAAATAAGCATGAAACTACTTTAGATCTAATCTTAATAGGTTCATGTAATTGAAATAATTTTAACTTTAAACTGCGTAAATTTCTCAGATAAATATATGATGGTTCTTTGCACGAGAATTATTAACAAAGAGATTTTATTTTAGATTTAAATATCTTTTAAATTTAATAAATTATAAATTTAATCTGGATCATATCTAACAAATTTATGATTAAAGATAGATCTACACGAACTAGAACAACCTTTGCACTGTAAGGGGTAAACCTTACAGCAGGACAACCTATAGTTCGTGATTGATCTAAAAATTTTAATTTTAAATTTAATAATCAGATTATAAATTAGATCTAATCTAAAAAATAATCTAAGCATGTATAAATAATCATATAATTAACAACCTTGGCTCTGATACCAATTGAAGGAACCATATCTAGGGTTTCAGGGTTAGATCTTGAAACTTTTTCAAGATCAAGCAGCGGAAGAATAAAATAAATCAAAATTTATCTAATAAAATTAAAAAATTTTTAGATCTAAGATCCTATTATATGATTATTATATAATATTAAATCAAAAATTAAAATATAAAGAGCAAGAACTACATGTTGATCATATCAACATATTTCTATATTACATCTAATGTATGAAAAATATAATAGATCAGATCTATTACCGTGCAAGTTAGATGTTCTAACTTTGTTGATCTAGGCTTGAGGATGATGTTGCAAGCTGCACATACATCCGGCATCTAGGAGTCCTCCACACGAGCCTACGAATCACGATCAGAAGTCCTGGTCCAGGAAATCAGCACAGTGTGCTAGTACTGCGCTGATCCTTCTTCGATGGTCGATCAGATGCCTTCTTCTTCTTGATTTAGACTCTTCCAAAGATGAAAAATAGGAGAAAAAGTTTTAGATCTGAGATACTCTTATAAAACTCAAGATGGAGGAAGGGAAGAGGTGAACTCAGGAACCCTAGAAGAAGACCTTCTTCTTCTTCTCTTTGCTCTCACCAAGACACCTAGTCTTGTTTCTATTGTATCTTCACGCCCCAACCTTCTTTCTCTCTAATTTTTGCATGACCAAAAGGTCTCTCTTTTCTCTATTTTTTATATAAATTTTATAAAAAAAATTATTTTAAATAGAGAGATATGATAGAGTCCTTATCTAGGTCAAATACCTAGTCAAGGATTATCTAAACATGGCAAGACAAGGGGCACCCAACTCTTGGGTGCCCCCTCTTTCTTTTTATGCATGGACCATTAGCAAAGGGTGCATATTATGTGCCATAAAAGCTATAAAAATCTCAAAAAAAATTTGGGTAAAATCAGTGCCATAAGGAAAGAGTTTTGGTTTCCTAAAACTCTATCTCATAGAATTTGAAATCCAAACTAATTCCTACGTTGACTTGATCCACAACCACTTTCTATGTAAGAGAGAAAAAGAAAAAAGTTTTGGAAATGTGTGAAGACCTAGGAGAGAAGTTTTGTCTCACAAAATAAGAGAGAGTGGGTGTGGGATAAGAGAGAGTGGGCGTGGGGGCTAAATTGGCGCAAGGTGGAATCCTAGTCTTATTAGGATTCAATCTATGTCTTGTTCCAATCTGATTTCTCAAACTAAATCAAATTAAAATCAAATCAACCCAATTAAAATAGATCTTAACCTAATTAAAAATTTAATTTAATCAAATTAAATTAGATTTAAATTAGATTTAAATTAGATTTAATTTTCTAATCAAATTTGAAATTTGGTTGACCCCAGTCCTAATTGAACTAGGACTAGATTTTTCTTGCACTTAGCTTATCCAATAAATCAATTGAACTTGATCCAATCAAGCCCAAACTATATCTAATTAAATTATATTCAATTAGACTTAATCTCAGTCAATTGGCTGAATCAAATTAAGTCAATTAGCAATTGAATTGCTAATCGATTCTCCTATAATATTTGTACGAGGTTAAATGTCAATCGTATTGATTGTTTAACCCTAGAACGATTCTTAATCATTGATCAACCATCTGATCGGATTATAAACTCTAATGTGTGTGACCTCATAGGTCTGAACCTAAGCCAGTAGCATAGAAATAAATTTTTATACCAATCGAAGTGACCATCTAGCAATGGTACCCGATAGCTGGATAGGTCGAATGTGTAGAACAACATCCTTAGAACCCACACGGATATAGTTTTCATATAATTTATCTCTTTGACCAAAATACTCATAGGATACCTCAGAGTTTAACTGTCAACTCGGATCAGATTATCCACATTATATTTTAAAATATCAAATCCATCTGATAGATTACTCTGGCTAAGATTTTGCTAAATTGAAATACAGCGACTCATTCTTCTCCAACTCTTGAAGTGGTCAATCCCATCTCGATCACACTTTGACTTCGCAAGTATTTGACTATGCCCAGAAGCTTTCCATCACTGAATTAAAAATTCAGTTAGTCCAGTACCAAAGCACAGTAAGTTGCTTGCAAGTCATTGAGGTGATCTCAGGTCTAAGGGACACTTATACCTATATCCTATCAGAGACATTCTCGACAGTAGAATAGTCTGTAGTTGGTCACGTTCAATGATGATGTACCCTTACATCTCACCTGTATGCCATACCAGTGTCTCCATACTTTTTGGTTAAGAGGACAACCAACCCATATGGCCTACAGCGACCTATGCTCGATAGAAACTATCATTCTTATTAGCAGTCTATCATTTGATCGTGAGCAGTTTTAAGGATTAATCGATAAATCCTCTCTTTATCGAACCTAAATAGTCCTAAGGACTTCATCACAACAATGGAGTTCATTAGAAGATGAAGACTTGTGATAAAAATACCAAAAATATATTTTATTTATTAACAAATCAATTACAATACAAGATTGCTCAACTGTCAATAGCTTGATGATTGGCTTTTGGGATATATTTTTCAACACAATCAACACCAGCAGCAAGCCCGCACATCTACAATAATAGAAGACCTATGGACTTAATATTTGTGGGGAGGTTTAGGTTTAGATCTCATTTAATCGATCATCATACTGATCTAATTGGCATGGACTAAACCAAAATACTAAGCAACCTTATTTAAGACTTAATCTTCCAAATTGGCCAGGTAAGTGGAGATCGATGGGGGTGAAGGAAATAAATAGTAGTACAGTACATGCAATTTTAAAATTTTATACAGTAAAAATAATAGATTAAATGATTTAATCCTAATCACATATATAAGATCCTATCTTAGACTACTACATTAAGATCTTTGATATGAAAATATGTACTTTAGATCTGAAAATAAAAATTGCATCGATCTTATTGATGCTAAAATTTTAGATCTAACTATTAGATCTATATAAGAATCAAAACAGGTTCGAGATCGTTACCAAACAAATTTGATCTTGATCTCCTTTGATCTAATGGTTGGAGAAGGTATTCTTCAAGTTGCTCATAGCCACATGGAGTTGTCTGGCCTCTATAGGAAGATCCACACAAAGATAGATGCAGATCAGGGACTTGGAGGTACTGGCCTACAAGCAACTTCGACAGCTGATTTGTTTCTCCTTCTTCAAGTACCTTGGACACTCCAAAGCAAGAGAGGATCAAGAGGAGGAATAGAGGAGGAGGAGAAGAGGTTTTGAAAATAAAAAACACCAAGAGAATGATCATGCGATGTCTAAGAGAGAGGACCCCTTTTATAGACTAGGAATTAGGGCTTTCCAAGGAAGGGCACCAAGAGTTAATGCCAAAACCTCCTTTTGGCATTTTAAAAAATTCTAAAAAAATTATTAAAATATGGAGAAGGATTCTAAAGTCTGACATACCAAAAGATTCTCCAACAAAAATAAAGAAAAAATTAATATGGTGCCAACAATATTCCATATATGAAAAATTTCTTTCCTAGTTTACTTCTTATCTCTAATTCAAATCACATTCGAATTAGGCAAGAGCTAATATTATGACTCATCAGCTATAGCTGCCTATCCTTATTGGATCCTCTATCTATTAGATGTATGCCATAGAAGTCAATCTTGGTTGACATATTTCATATCTCTAGGATATGATTTTGTACTTATTGGGTAGTTATATTATCATTCATGTCTATGTGTCCATAAATCATCCAAGGGATTAACAAGATCATAACACATATTCTCAAAGAGTTGAAAATTTGAGGCATATGTCATTGATGATTGATTCTTAAATTGCTCCTAGTCATAGAATCATCATGGGGATGGTGATTGATCCCAGTGCACGGATCGCTTCCTTCAGATAGATGTGTCTCGAGTCTGTAGTGTAGAGACACTGGAGTGAGAGTGCAAGTGATTGTTAGAGAACAACTAGCACTGAGCGTGATCAACACGAGAAGTCACATGATGTCTGCTCACTCGTTAGTGACTTTCTTGATGCTGCAGTTGTATGACTGGTCCTTTGACCTGAGATGATACTATAGCTTACAGGAAGGCTGCTGGAGTTTGACTGACACATCAATATGGGTCTCAAGGAGCCCTTGTAGTGAATGTTGACGACAATTGGTTCACTGTAGGAGTGGGGTGTGCATTAAGATTTGATCTATCGACCCTAGCAGAAGGGAGTAGTCCTATGAGATTTAAGAGGCTGAGTCTTTAAGTCTATGACCATAGCAGTGTGATTGATGAAAAAAAAATTTCATAGAATCATATATGGACTTAAGCTGATTGAATCTATCATATGACTGATGTTGAGGTTTGATAATTTATCCATGATCTGCCATCTAGTTGGGACTCACGATAGAGGGATTGAATTATATGTTAACTACACCTAGAGGTTCATTTCAGTTCTACTGAGTTGCCACTACATACTATTAAGTGTCACTAGTGGATTGTGAGAGCTCACTAAGATTGTTTTGGATCGACAATTCTTGTTGAGTTAGAGTGAAATTATTTTGAGCCATTAAAAAGAGTTTCAATGATACGATGATAGAGATCATTGTATATCTCACTATCAGATAGAATTGAACTTATGAGGTCACACAACAAAAGAAGTAGGCCTGAAATAAGTAATTGAGCTTATGAAGTGTCAATTGGGTTTAAAAAATCTATTGAATTTATGATAATCTTGCTAGCACATAGTTGGATCCAATTTCTCTTTCCATTGAGATTACTTATTTGATAAGTTAATTCTAACTTAATTACCTGCTAATAACCTATATGAATAAGATTTATAAAACTTCAATTATTGGGTGTCTAAAGTTATGGATCATATAAATTAAGGGTGCCAGTCCCTTATGAATCTTCTTGATAGTTATTATAGGGTGCCACTTTGATTTGATCAATTTGGGCATGTCCATTAATTAGAGGGCCTTTGATTTTCATATGGGATAACTTTTGGGTGCAAAAGAAGGTGTCTAATTATGGATGCAACGGCTCCAATAGTTGACGCCTAATGGGCTTCCTAATGTATGTTGGATAACTTAAGTTAATAGGAATCCTAATGCAAGTAGGACTTGTATTATGAGATTGAATAGAATTTTCAATCCTTATGCCTATTTAAAGGGATCTCCCCTAAGGTCCTTTGAGCATCAAAACCAGCTACCTCTCACATCCAAAGGCTCTCCCCATGTCCTCTCTTCCTCTCCCTTTCTCTCCTCTTGGGTTTTCTATACACCCCTTCCTTGGGATGCATGTCCCAAGGTGTTCCATATCCAAAGAAGTTTGGATACCTCTTTCTTATTGGTTTCTAGTATATGGTAGCAGCACATAGTAAGAAAAAATTTTAGAAAAGAGGAGAAGAAGAAGATCAAAGAGAAAGATCAAGTGTTGATTGTGATCCAGGCTTCATTCGAATTCAGTAGGCTGAATTTTGGAGAATCAAAATTCAGATTATAGAGGACTATTCCAGGCTGGTCTTGAGTGGATACTCATAGAGGCCAGACACTTGTATGCCTAACAGAGAGCCTCATCTCTTTCAGATCCAGTTTTGAAGATAGAGATTGCGAAACAGGTATGTGATTTGATCACAATCTGAATTTCAGTATATATCAATTTCAGTATATGAAATAGATCCATATGATTTTATATTTTTTATAAATATAAAATTCAGATTAAAAATATTTTAATCTTATTTTTCACTGTGATGATTAGAAAATAAAAGTTTTGAAATACATATGCATGCACCAAACCCCAAAATACAATACTATCATGATGCCAAAAATCACAACTCAAATCTAATTAGGCGTGAAAAAATTGGTATGGATCCAGGTGTGACACAAAAGATAAGGATAGAGTCCTAGTTGACAAGGACTCTTCATTTTCAATTCTAATTCTAATCCAAATCAAATTTGGATTGAACTTACTAATAGAAATGAACCTAATTCAATTAGAAATCTAAATATCTCATCAAATTCCTAACCTAATTAGGAATTAGCCGAGTCAAAATCTTGATCGAATCAGGATCAAATTTTTCTTGTAATCAGGTTCAATCATATCAAAACCAATCAGAGTCGAACTAAATCTAATTCAATTAGGCTTGTTTCAAAGTTCTTTGCTCAATCAAATTGAGTCAATTAGTAATTTAATTATTAATTAATTTTTCAAAATTAGTAGAGTCTCAGTCCCAATGGGACTCTCCCCCAGAGTCCTAGCCTGAGTAGGACTCTTCACCAGAGTCACAATCCAATTGGCCTCTTCAGCCATCAAATCTGATCAAATCTTCTAATGCATGTGACCTATAGGTTTGAATCTAAATTGATAGCATAAGAATAACTTTCTATACCAATCGATGTAATCATCTAGCAATGATGACCTGACGATCAGATAGGTCGAAGTATTACAAAACAACCTTCTAGAATCTACTGGCATATGGTTATCGTATTATTCATTCTTTTGACTCAAATGCTCAAGGTGACCTAGGGTTTAACTGTCAACCCTAATTTAGTCGATCACATTATATTTTAATCTTTCAAATCCATCTCATGGATTATCCTGATCAAGATTTTATTGAATTGAAATATACTGATGCATATCTCTTACTAATTCAAAGGGATCAATTCTATCTTGATTCACACACTAACTAGATAAGTACTTGACTGCACCCAGTAGCCTTTCGACATTGAGTTAGAAACTCAGATGGTCAGATGCTAAAGTATAGTGAGTTGCTTACAAGTCACCGTGGTGGTCTTAGATCGGAGGGACACTTATATCCATACCCTTCATGGGCTACTCTTGACAGCAGAGTACTCAGTACATGGTCACATTCGATGCGAATGTACTCCTACATTCCATCTGCATGCCATAATAGTATCTCCACACACCTTGATTTAGAAGATAATCAACTCATATGGCACACAACAACCTACACTTGATATCGCTATCGTCCTAGTAACAGCGTATCATTTGGTTACGAATATTTTTAAGAACTTAACGACAAATCTTTCTTTGTCGATTAATCATAGTCCTAAGGACTTCATTACAATACAGGAGTTCAAAGATGGATAATTTGTAATAAAAATATCAAATAATTTTTATTAATAAAAATTTATATATAATTTACAACATGACCATAACCGTCTAACGATTGGCTTTGGGATATATTTTTTAATAACTCTCACTTGGACTAAAGCCAATCGATACAATATCGAATATCCATCTTTGACTTGTGGTCATCGAACTCCTTGATTTCGAGAGCTTTAGTAAATGGGTCGGTCAGATTTTCTTTTTCGTCGATCTTTTGAAGGTCGACGTCACCTTGATCCACAATCTCTCGGATAAGGTGATAGTGGCGCAGAATATGTTTAGTGCGCTGATGTGATCTCGGCTCTTTGGTTTGAGTAATGGCTTCAGTATTGTTGCAATATAACAAGACAGGGCCATCAACAGAGGGTGCCACTTCGAGCTCACTAATGAATTTTCACTACCATATAGCTTCCTTCGCAGCATCGGATGCCGCATTATACTCAACTTTGTAAATAGAGTCTGTCACAGTGTGCTGCTTGAAACTTTTTCAGTAGATTGCTCCATCATTTAGGATAAAAATATAATCTGATACACTCTTGCTATCGTCATGGTTTGATTGAAAGCTGGAGTTGGTGAACCCCATCAGTTTCAAGTCAGTTTCACCATACACAAGCCACTGATCTTTAATATTTCTCAAATACTTAAGAATAGTCTTTACGACCTTCCAGTGATTTTTTTCTGGATCAGACTGGTATCTGCTCACTATTCCTAGTGAGTATATCATATCTGATCTCGTATATGTCATGACGTACATAATAGAATTCACTACCGAAGCATATGAAACTCTACTCATATGCTCTCTCTTTTGAGGAGTTGTCAGATAATTTTCTTTCGAAAGAGAAATTTCTTGGCCTATCGAAAGATAGCCTTTCTTGAAATTTTTCATGCTGAATTGTTTCAGTATGGTATCTATGTTTATGGATTGGGAGAGTCCGAGTAGCCTCTTAGATCTATCCCTATAGATCTTCATCTCTAGAATATAGGCTGCTTCCCCCAGATTCTTCATGAAGAATTTTTGAAAGAATAGTACCCGACAAGCCAATCGTATAGGGATAAGAAGGGACTTTTCTTTATTTTCTTCCTACTCATTTGCATAACATTAGTTATATTATTCAAGAGGTATTATGTTTTATCATTTGCTGCATCATATTTTTATGATTATAATAAACCTCAAAGATTAGGGCAATAATTTTAGGGCCATGATGAGATTATGCTAGTGAGATCTAAAATCTTGATAGCCCCAATCTAAAATGTTTCCATCGTTGGATCATCGAGTCAGGGATCGATGATTCCAATAAGACTGGTACATCCTATGTATGCTCGATGAAGAGGATGGTTGATCTCCCAACCACTTGTGTGGTGGTACTAATACAAGAATGTAGGTGCTCATTAGATAATGAGTTGACCCATCAAAAGAATATCTAATGGAGCCTTACAGTATGTCAATAGATGGTTCTCCAGTGAGAGTGGTGTATGTGATCCTTTAACCAGAGATCACCATGGTACCTTGTGTGCATAGACCCTTACTTTGGTTTATTCTCTAGCATACCACTTTGAGATATGTGTGGGATATTCTCAGTATGGTAAAGTGTGCATGAAGATTATGAGTGGTCAATAAAGAATTGGTCACTCCTTGTAGGAGGAGAGAATATCTTATGTGATCTCATAGAATGGTGACTTTGAGAGTCTCTGGCCAAAGTAGGGATGAACAGTAGAAAATATTTTTATTGGTTCATCAACTGAGTCATTATTATTAGATCGAGATACATATGGATAGGTATTTAGATTAGATATATTTTCATACCCATAGCCTTTCCAGGATGTTGTGTGATCGAAAGATTGAATTGCACGATAACTCATCACGGAAGGATAATTTTGATATTTTTATTAAATTTTAAATCTTTTGGATAGTTATGACATATTATTAGATGTCAATCTTGACTTGTGAACTCATCAGAATTAAAAGAATTTAATTCAAGAATCAATTAGAAAAAGTCCTAGTTGATTGGGACTCTTGAGCTGATCTAATCCAATCAGATTAGGGTTACATCGAGAGTCTGGATCCACTGCTGACTAGATTTGGAACCCAATGGATCACACACAATAAAAATTTGATCTTGGTCTAATCTATTTGAATTTATTATAAATTTAATAGGTTAATTAAATTACTAGCATATGAATTAACCCAAGTTCCCAATTAGGTTCAGTGCAAATGTGTTTGTACTAACCCTTTACTTGTTGCCTTGACCTAATGTGATTGAATTTGAACCATCAAATTGTTAGTTGGTTTATCTGATTTATATGGAAGAGTTCCATATGAATAAACCTCCTCCACACCGAAACCACACGTAAGAATTAAATTGGCGTCACATTTATTTTGGGAGTTAAGGAAGGAGAGTCCTTCTTTCTTACTTATCTTAATTTTCTTACATGTACCACACATCCCTTATGCACCATCTGATGGTGCTATGGGATGTGTGGGCATGGAAGAGGAGGAGGAGTCCTTCTCTGAGAAAAAACTCCATACCAAAATAAATGTGGGATGCCCATATTGTTGTGTGTTGAAAATGGAGAGTCCATTTCACATTGGACTCTTAATTCTTCCTATTATTCTATGCATTTCTCTTTATCCCATGCACCATCTGATGATCATTGGGATATGTTGGCATGGAAAAAAAGGAGGAGTCCTTCTTTTGGAAGGAGTTGGAATGCCAAATTTTATCGGACGCCACATTTATGCGTTGGTGTATTTGGAAAAGTCTTAATTGTTAAGGACTCTTGGAATCTCATGCTAAATCCTTTTCTACGTGCCAAGAGTTGGCGTTATAATTTTTTTCAAGTAGAGGAAGAGTCTTTCTACTAGTTAATCTCTTATGTTTCCATGCCTATCCTTTGAATTCCATGGGAAAAATTAAATAATGCCATATAAGATTTAAGGGATGCCAAGAGTTGGTGTCCCATGATATCCCTCCTTGTTTCCTATTTAAAGGGGGTGCTACAACTAGTTTTGATATGCCATTTTGGGTGGTGGTTGGGCATGGAAATGAGAAAAAATTGATAGAAAAAATTTGAAAAAAGACAAGGGAAAAAGGGAGAGGAAAAACAAAAAGAAAGGGATGAGAGAAAAAGGAAAGCATTGTTGGGATGCGTAGGTGATTTCGTGCATGTATTTGAAAATTTTTTCGAAAAAATTATAGTAAAAAATAATTAGATTAATCAAATTAATCAAATATATATATGATCTAATCATCAAATCAATCTACTCTAGGATCTATGATATATTATGTTGCATATAAAATTTGAAATAATCTGAAGATAAAATCAGCATGCATGCATATGAGCAGTAGATCACATCTACTTCTAATATGAGTTCAGAACTCCATACCTGATCATGGGTCGATGATCTTCACTACTGAGAGACATGGTGAAGAGGATCCTTACTGGTTGCTCATAGCTGCACACATATCCGGCCTCTACAAAAAATCCACTCAAAGCTCTGATCTGATTGGTCTTCTCGGGAGTGCTAGCTCATGCGAAGACTTTCTTCTTGACTGATCTTGATCCTTTCTTCAAATCTCTGAAACCCTTTTAGAGATTGAAGAAAAACTTCTAGAGGAGATGAAGAGGTAAAAGAAAGATGGAGAAAAAAATAATTTTCTTCTAATTTATTCTCTCTTCTCAAATCCAAAAGATCAAAAACCTAAAATTCAAGTTTTTTGCGCACACCCCAAGAGAGAGGACCCTCTTCTCTATTTTTCATGCTATAAACCATGCCCAAACTTCTACCACATGAAGATCTCTCTTCTGGTATCTTACATACATAAAAGAAACCACAAAAGCCCCTTTTATAGGCATGTAAAGAGGTAGGGTGAAGAGTCCTAGTGATCCTGGACTCTTACAGGATTCTACCTTCCTTCGTAATTCCACATCCTAAAATATGCCAAAAAAATATGGGATGCTCTTTCTCATATTCTTTTATAGTAAATCATTATCTAACTTATCTCTCACAAAAATCTCCTCAAAATATCATACATATAAGGAAAAAAAAATTTATTGGCATGGAGAGGTTGATCTGGATGAGAACAAATTCTTCTGATAAGGAATATTTTAAAATCTAATTTTAGAATCTTTCTTTAATCAAAACCAAATCAAATTTTGATGTGAGATAGATAATGGAAAGAACTCTTTGGTATGAAAAAATCTCACATAAAATAATTTTGTGTGTGGAGATATATGATGTACAATCTGGATTGGTGTAGGAAGAAGAGTCCTATTCCAATAAGAACTCTAAGTTTTCTTATTTGAATCCAAACCAAATCACATCTGGTTTAGCCCAAATAAAATATATAAAATTTAATCTAATTAAATTTATAAATTTTTAATCAAATTAGAAATTGAGTGAACTAAAGTCCTGATCAAATCAGAGATAATTCTTCCTTAGCTATTAGATCATCTCATAATCTAATCGGGTCAAACTTAATTGAATCCAATTCAATTAGATTTTATTTAATCCTCTTTACTCAATCAAATTGAGCTAATCAATATTTTAATTACTAATTAATTCTTTATGAATTCACTAACACTTGGTGAATTAATTTATTATAACTTTTGTATAAGATTAATCATCAATCAAATTGACGATTAAGCTCTTGAATGATTCTCAATCGTTGATCAGCCACATGATCAGTCTGAAATTTTTTTTGAGTGTGACCCTATAGGTTCGAACCTAAATCGATAGCACAAAAATATTTTTTTGAACCAATCGATGTAACTATCTAGTAATGATGACTCGATGTCTGGATTGATTGAATGATGGTGAAGCAACATTTAAGAATCTATTGATGTATGGTTATCGTATAATTCATCCCTTTAACCTTAATGCTTGAGGACGACCTAGGATTTAACTATCAATCCTAGATAACTCATCCAAATTATATTTCAATCTTTTTCAAATCCATTACATGGATTATCTGGGCTCAGGCTTTGTTAAATTGAAATATACTGATGCATATCTCCTACTAATTTGGAGGGATCAATCTCATCTTGACTCACGCACCGACTTGACAAGTACTTGACTATACCTAAAAATTTTTCATCACTAAATTAAAAATTTAGTTAGTTCAGCACCAAAGTATAGTGAGTTGCTTGCAAGTCACCGTGGTGATCTCAGATCGGAGGGATAGTTATACCCATACCCTTCACGAGCTACTCTTGATAGTAGAGTGCTCCGCAGTTGGTCATGTTTAGTGATGATATACTCCTACATCTCATCTGCATGCCATATCAGTGTCTCCACACCATTTGGTTATGACGACAACCAACACATATAGCATACAACGGCCTACACTTGATATCGCTATTGTCCTAGTAATAGTGTATCATTTGATCGCGATCCAATTTAAGGACTATGCGATAAATCTTCCTTTATCGATCAAAATAGTCCTAAGAACTTCATCACAACATAAGAGTTCGTTAGAAGATATAACTTTGTGATAAAATATGTCAAATAAATTTTATTATTTATCAATTCATATACAATTATAGTTAGCACAATCATCACACGATTAGCTTTAGGACACATCTTTCAACAACTTTCACTTGGACTAAAGTCAATCAGTATAGTATCATATACCCATCTTCGATTTATCATCTCAAAACTCTTAGATACTGAGGCTTTAGTAAATGGGTTGGCCAAGTTCTCCTTTCCGTCAATATTCTAAAGATTGAAGTCACCTTAACAGATTTTTCGAATAAGGTGGTAGCAATGCAAAATGCCTAATAAGCTAATGAGACTTCGGCTCCTTGGCATGAGCTATGGCTCTGATGCTGTACAATACAGTAGGATCATTATCGGAAGGTGCCACTCCTAGCTTGCCAGTGAACCTGTATAATCACATAGCTTTTTTGCAAGCATCGAATGCTGTAATGCATTCTGCCTTGCAATTTGAATTTGGCTATATTTTTTTGCTTGAAACCTTTCCAGCAGATTGCTCCATTATTTAAGGTAAGGATGTATTCTAATGCATTCTTGTTATTATTATATCCAACTAAAAATTAGAGTCATACTCCATAAGTTTTAAGTCAGATTTTTCATAACCGAATAACCAGTCCTTAGTATTTCTCAAATACATAAGGATGTCCTACCAGTGATTCTAATCTGGATCTTGTAAGTATCCACTCACCACCATAGTGAGTATACCATATCCGATCTCATACATGGTATAATGATTGAATAAATTCTACACATAAACATCCTATGTATATTGGATTTAGGAAAACTCAAGCAACCTCTTAGATCTATCTCTATAGATCTTCATCAGTAGGATATGAGATACTTTTCTTAAAGTCTTTTATGGAGAACAATAATAATAGTTAAACCTTTATTCTCTATAATGTAAAGAATGTCATTTCTGATTAAAAGAATTTCATTCACATACAAGATAAGAAAAACACTCGTAGAACTATTCACCCATTTGTATTTGTAGGATTCTTCTTCGTTCTCAATGAAGCTATATGTTTTGATCACTTATCAAAATATATTTTTCAACTTCGAAATATTTAGCATTATCACAAGAAAAAATATCTCATTATAGTTTATACCATAATGTTGACAATATTCTTAGGCAACTAGACGAGCTTTGTAGGTCTCCACCTTCTCGTCTGCACTACTCTAATCCTATTGGAGATTCACTTATGTTGGTGCAGAATTCTACCGACGTCGGAGAAGCTGGAGTCGAGGGGATCGTGTTGCCCAGCTATGCAACCCAAGAGGGGGGGGTGAATTGGGTTTCTAAAAATTTTAAGCCCAACAGATTACTTATGAAGAACAAAACAAAGACTTTAATTCAATATTAATTCCCTAAGGCAGGAATGCAAGAATATAATAAAGAAATAAAGTGAAGAGATAAAGCACACCACAAACATAAGGATTTATAGTGGTTCGGTGCTAACCTTGCACCTACATCCACTCCCCAAGATCCTACTTGGGAATTTCAATCCACTATCCTTTGTATTCAACCCGAATACAAAACGTCGGAAACTCCGACACTAGCTATCCCAAGCTAGATCACTTGTTTCCCGGGTACAAGTAAACCCAAAACACTCCGATTTCAGGTTCGGATCAACCTTTCTTTGTTTTGAAAATCTTCCAAAAACAAGAACAAAAACTCACAAAGAGTTAGAAAATTTAGAGCACAGATTAATACAATAACAGCTCCTTAAATGAGCGAATATAACAATAAAAGCTTTACTCAAATGAAGAATCCCTTTTTCGGATTTTCTCAAAGTGGATGAACGCTTGAATGCTTGAGAAGAGGTTGATTGTTGATTGAAGATCTCTTGAAAGCTTTGAAACAATCTCTAGATCAAGGTTGAAACAATAGGCGTGAAGAATTCTCTCCTTGAAAGATCTTGCTTTTCTCTTTCACAATCTCTCTGGTATATTGTGGATCCTCTCTCTTTTTCTTTTTGGATTTTTCGTTGATCTCAGGCTTTTTCTTGCAAATTTCGGATCCTTTCTTCTGTTCTTCTCATTTTTTTGATTTCACGTTTGATCCGCTATTTAATCTGCAATTTCTTTCACCATTTAAAGCAATTTGTAGCATTAGAAGCAAGAGAAAATATTTTAGGTAGATAAAGAGCCGTTAGAGGATTTTTAGGAAGCATAAATGGCAATTAAAACGGGCAAAAAAATAGTCGTTGCTGACATTTCCCGTCGCAGGGGTCGACTCATGAGTCGACTCATGCTTCAGGGGTCGACTCATGAGTCGACCTCTGTTGCAAAAACCAGAGAATGCGTTTCTGAAAATTCTTGGCTCAAATTAGCAGGGGTCGACTCATGAGTCAACTCATGCCTTGTGGGTCGACTCATGGGTCGACTCACAGGTCATGCCAAGCCAGAAAACTAGCGTGCCAAGGAGAATTTTTGCGTGCCAATCAGCTCACAGTGCCATGAGTTGACTCATGAGTCGACTCATGCACTTCAAACCTTCATAACTTCAAAAATATAAGTCCAAACACAATAAAATTTTCACCAATAGATTTCAAATCATTTGTTCTACCAAATGGTACTATCAAATCAGGATTTTAGTGAAATTATGATTTTGCCCTTAAAGAGCATAAGGACTTTTTCATTTTAAAATTATTTGTATCCCTTCAATCTGCTTTGTAATCATCAAAATCAATCTAGGAGCAACAATCTCCCCCTTTTTGATGATGACAAAACATTTGAACAAAAATATTTATGTTAATGCAGAATCCATTATAGGTGTATATGCTTGAAAAGAGTATGATTCTTTTGGCATGTAATATAAATGCAAAAATAGTTTGTCCATTTTCTTAAAGATTTGAAAAGGGTATTAGATCATTTTGAGTTTAAGATATATCAGAGCAAGAGAAGAGAAATAAATTTTGCAATGTATCAGAGCAAAAAAAATAATTTTTACAATGATATTAGAAAAGATTTTATAATGTATCAGAGCAAGAAAATTTTATAATATATCAGAGAAAATTTCACACTGTATTAGAGCAAATGTTATAATATATCAGAGAAACTTTCTCACTGTATCAGATCAAATGTTATAATTTATCAGAGAAACCTTCACACTGTATCGGATTAAATTTTATCATGTATCAGAGCAAGTTAAAAGAAATTGTAGGGTGTATCAGAGTAAAACAAATTTCTTAAGATGTATCAAGGTGAATAAAATTTCAAAAGATGTATCAGAGCAAGTTTGAATTTTGAAATATATCAGAGCATAAAAAAAATTACTTATTTGCATTGTACTTATGATTTTGCTTTTGATGGATGGCTTTTTGTTTAAGTTCTGTCTGATACCAAATTTCGATACCAAATTTTTCAAAGTTTTGTTTAATCTTTCAATTTTTTGTTTAATTTCTCCAATATTTATTTAATTTCTCCAATATTTGTTTTAATCTTCCAATCTTTGTTTTTGTTTAATTTCTCCCCCTTTTTCTCATAATTTAGGGTTTTGCTTTTTGTCTAATTTCAATTTTTGTTTTTGTTTAATTTCTCCAATATTTATTTAATTTCTCCAATATTTGTTTTAATCTTCCAATCTTTGTTTTTGTTTAATTTCTCCAATATTTATTTAATTTCTTCAATATTTGTTTTAATCTTCCAATCTTTGTTTTTGTTTAATTTCTCTCCCTTTTTCTCATAATTTAGGGTTTTGCTTTTTGTCTAATTTTAATTTTTGTTTTTGTTTAATTTCTTCCCCTTTTTGACATCATCAAACATAGTTAACTCTTCCTTTTCTTTTTCTGAAATATTCTTTATTTTCTTCCTCTTTAGAGTTTTTCACAGATGTTTGCTCCCCCTTAATATAGCAATTATCAACAGCAAACAACAACAAGGAGAAGACAATATTTCAATAAGAAGAAAATATATAACCAAAATATGATCATTACAAAGAGGTAGAAATATAGGTAAAAGATGATTCCATTAATATCATAATTGTTTCAATACATAGTTCTTAAAAAATAAAATTCAACCAGCTAATTGTCAATACATGGCCCCGAGGTATAGATCCTAGAACAAAATACTAACACCTAGGATCTAGTAATGATCAAGATAGGTCAATGATCGGAGTCATCAGATATAGGGTGAGGAGATGATGGATCAGAAGTGCGTCCTCTACCCCATCTGCCTCTGCCACGAGTAGGAGAACGAGATGAACTGGGTGGCTGAGAACGCTGAGATGCTAGGGCTGATACCATGAGTCTGATAGAATCAAGTACGTTCAGTGCTCTGGAAACAGATTGAAGTAGAGCAGTGAACTGGGTGGTAGCATGCTCACTCGATCCTCGGATCTCTTTCCTCAGTAATTCATATCCACCTTCTAGTGCTCCTCTGAGCCTGCCAGCCTCTGTAGTGAGGTCTGTGACCTCAATAGTAGACTCCTGTGGCTGGGGATGGGCCAATGCAAGGACTTGCCCCTGCAAGTCAAGAACTCTGCCAGTCAGTCTCCAGACTGTGTCCTCAAGCTGCTGTATCCTGACGGACTGATCTGAAATCATCTGAAATACAGTGGAGATGTGGGGAGTAATGGTCTGATCAGAAGAGGTAGCTCCAGGTGCAAAAGAAGTACTACTCCACTGGCTAGACAGCAAAGAAGCCACACGCTGTGAAATATGCTCGATCTGATCGTCAGCCAGTCTGAACTCTGAATGAGGTGCTCTGCTCTCTGGCTGATACACTGGTGTGGGCATCCTAGTAAACTCAGAAGGGCCAGCCTCAGTATCAGGAATGAACTGGGTATCTGGTGAAGCTGCCCTGAAGTCATGGACAGGAGAAGATGGACCTTCTTCTTCTACTCTGCCTTCAGTTCTGTCTTCAGCTCTTTCCTCAACTCTCTCCTCAGCTCTTTCTTCAGAGCCCTTGATCCAACCACCAACAGTCTTTGTAATTCCCATTCGGTGCAGGCTGTGTTGGTTGAAAGTGTCCACATGAGAGAGCTTAGTAGCAGCCTCCCCCTCACAGCTAACTCCAAACCTCCTGAATACTCTGGTAAGGGCCATACCATAAGGCAAGTGTGCCTTGGATCTGTTCAAAGTTTCTCTCATGGCCTCTATCATAAGTGCAGGGAGGTTTAGAGGGGTCTGAGTGATGACATGAAACATGACACATACATCTCTGCCAGACAGTAAGTCATGTCTACCACTCCTAGGAAAGAAGAGTTTTGTTACAATCTGATGCAGGACCCTCATCTCAATGGACAATAGCTTTGCTTCCAATTTGTTTAAATTTCCTGAAAAAGCTTCTTCTAAGATAATTCTGATCCCTTCTTCTTTAATTGGGAGTTCCATATATGAGTATCCTTCACTAGGCAACTGAAGTATTTCTCCCAATATCCTAGAATCCAAGCATATGTCAATACCCTTGACTGTTGAAGTCACTGACCCATTTCCATAATTTAGGTTCTGGTAGAACTCTCTAACAAGATCAACATAGGTGACTTCCTTAAGGGAGCAGTAGAGTTCCCATCCTTGATTTTTGATCTTGGTAGCAAAAGTAAAGCCTTCTTTCTCAAAGAACCGAAAATCTATATTTTTTTCGGTTTCTACTTTTCTATCAGAAAGAGGATTTACACTGGGGCTTATGGAGGATTGAGAGAGACCTTGAGCAGGTACTGAAACTGGATCGAAAACACTGGAAGACTGAGCATGCCTTTTCTTTCGGACAAATTTCTCAGGCTCACGGATTGATTTCCTTCTTTGGGAAAGTTTCATCTTTGGAGCCATATCCAATAAAGTAGCAGACAAGAAGACTTGAATTGAGTGGAGGAGAGATCACAAGAGAGTAAAGAGAAATTTTAGTGGAGAAAAGAAGTGGATTTTGGAAGTTCGATGAAGTGCTAGGGCACGTTCCAACCGCGCCAAGCAATGCGAGAAAGCATGAGAAATCTCTTTTCCAAGGAGGCGATTTTTGGTGGAGAGGAGGAGGGAGAATTGCCTCAAAATTGATCCTTGGATTTGGAGCAAGAAAGAGTTGGAAAGAATGGCTTTCGGAAGGAAGACGATGAGAAGATGAGTCGTCTCACAAACAGGGTTCCGTTATAAAAACAATGAACCCGTTGAAAGTTTGTGGGATTTACAAGTTTGCCATTGAGTCGACTCATGGGGGTCGACTCATGAAGTTCAGAAATTCAGGAAAAATGCAAATAAATTTCAAAAAAATTTGAAATTTTGAGTGAAAGAATTTTGCTCAATGGTAAGTTTTTAGAATGATAAATCTGAGCTTTTGGGATCAGGATAGATGTTGAAAATTGAGCTCTAAGAGTTTTTGACATCTATTCTTTGGAAATTGAGAAATTTCAGACATATGGATCTAGAATTCCTAGATTTCTCCTAATTTCACAGAATCTATCCTCACTAAGGGCCTTTGTAAAGATATCAGCTAATTGATTTTCAGTGCAAACATATTCAAGAGTTACATTTTTGTTTTGAACATGTTCTCTTATAAAATGATGTCTTATTTCAATATGTTTAGATCTTGAGTGTTGAATTGGATTTTTAGATAGATTTATGGCACTTGTATTATCACATTTTATTGGTGTTTCATTAAGTTTGATTCCAAAATCTTCGAGTTGTTGCTTAATCCATAAGATTTGAGCACAACAACTTCCAGCTGTAATGTATTCGACCTCAGCCGTAGACAGTGCCACCGAATTTTATTTCTTGCTAAACCATGAGATTAGGTTTACTCCAAGAAATTGGCAAGTTTCACTTGTGCTTTTTCTATCTAATTTACATCCAGCAAAATCAGCATTAGAATATCCTAACAAATTAATTTGTGAGTCCTTAGAGTACCATAACCCTAGAGTTTGAGTACCATTTAAGTATCTAAGGATTCTTTTAACAGCATTCAAATGAGATTCTTTAGGATTAGATTGATATCTTGCACATAAGCAAACACTAAACATGATATCAGGCCTACTTGCAGTTAAATATAATAATGAGCCAATCATACCTCTATAGTATTTTAAGTCTACGCTTTTACCTTCATCATCCTTGTCAAGCTTACATGAGGGACTCATTGGTGTGCCAATTGGTTTGCAGTTCTCCATTCCAAATCTTTTGAGTAGTTCCTTGGTGTACTTTCTTTGGGTGATGGAGATTTTCTCTTTTGATTGTTTGATTTGGAGTCCGAGGAAGAAAGTGAGTTCTCCCATCATGCTCATCTCGAACTCTCCCTGCATAAGCTTAGCAAAGTCTTGACAAAGGGATTCATTAGTAGACCCAAAAATTATGTCATCAACATAAATTTGTATAATTAGCATATCATTTTGGTTTCTTTTAATAAATAGGGTTGTATCTACATTGCCTCTTGAGAAACCATTATTTAGTAAAAATTTGCTTAGCCTTTCATACCATGCTTGTTTTAATCCATATAAAGCTTTATTTAATCTAAAGACATGATTGGAAAAAGTATGATTTTCAAATCCAGGGGGTTGTTCTACATATACTTCTTCAAAAATATATCCATTTAAAAATGCACTTTTAACATCCATTTGAAATAACTTGAAATTCATAAAGCAAGCATATGCAAGTAGAAGTCTAATAGCTTCTAATCTAGCAACAGGTGCAAAGGTTTCATCAAAATCAATTCCTTCTTCTTGATTATATCCCTTAGCAACCAGTCTTGCTTTATTTCTAATTACATTTCCATGCTCATCTAATTTGTTTCTAAAGACCCATTTTGTTCCAATTATTGAGTAATCTTTAGGTCTTGATACTAAGGTCCAAACATTATTTCTTTCAAATTGATTAAGTTCCTCTTGCATAGCATTAATCCAGTTATGATCATTTTCAGCCTCTTCAAAAGTTTTAGGTTCAAGTTGAGATACAAAAGCATAATGATTAAGTACATCTCTAAGTGAAGAACGTGTTTTTACCCCATGCATAGGATCACCGATAATTAACTCCTTAGGGTGGTTGTGAACATACCTCCATTCCTTGGGTAGGTCATTTGTACCTTGAGGTTGTTCTTGAATTTCTTCACCTCTTTCATTTTGTTCGTCTTCTTGATCCTTGTCTTTTGGAGTTGCTGAGTCTTTCAGAGTGATCTCCTTCATACCTTCTATTAGTGGCTCTGCATCATCAACACCCTCATTCTTCCTTGAAGGAAGATCGTTAGATTCATCAAAAATAACATGTATGGACTCCTCAACTACTAAAGTTCTTTTGTTGAAAACTCTAAATGCTTTACTAGTGGAGGAGTAACCTAGAAAGATTGCTTCATCTGATTTTGCATCAAATTTACCAAGTTTTTCTTTGCCATTATTTAATACAAAACATCGGCAACCAAAAATATGAAAATATGCAATATTTGGTTTTCTTCCTTTCCAAAGTTCATAGGGGGTTTTCTTTAAAAATTGTCTAATTAAAGCACGATTTAAAATGTAACATGCTGTGTTAATTGCTTCCGCCCAAAAATATTTTGGAAGGTTGCTTTCACAAAGCATGGTACGGGCCATTTCTTCTAAGGTTCTGTTTTTTCTTTCAACTACCCCATTCTGTTGGGGTGTCCTTGGAGCAGAGAAGTTATGGCCAATTTCATTTTCATCACAAAAATTTTCAAAATCTTGATTTTCAAATTCAGTTCCATGATCACTTCTAATATTTTGAATTGAAAAACCTTTTTCATTAGAGACTTTTCGATGAAATTTAGTGAAAATATGAAAAATTTCATTTTTGTGAGCCAAAAAGAAAACCCAAGTAAAACGAGAGTAATCATCTATTATTACAAATCCATATCGTTTTCCTCCTAGACTAGTGGTTCTAGTTGGTCCAAACAAATCCATATGTAAGAGCTCTAAAGGTCTAGAAGTTGAAACAGTGTTTTTGGATTTAAATGATACTCTAGTTTGTTTACCTAATTGGCATGCATCACAAATTCTATCCTTTTCAAAATTCAGTTTTGGCAAACCGAGAACTAAATCCTTTTTAATTAATTTTGAGAGAGAATGCATGCTAATGTGTGCAAGTCTACGATGCCACAGCCAACTAGTCTCATTTATTTTAGCATTTAAGGAAACTAGGCATTGCATGTCTGATTTTGTTAAATCATTCAAGTCTACCATATAAACATTGCCATGCCTATGTCCTATAAATTTAATGCCATCGTTAATAGGACTCGTCACAATGCAAACAGATGATTCAAAACTTACTTTATACCCTTTATCACAGAAATTGACTAATGCTAAGTAAGTTATGCTTTAAACCTTTAACTAATAAAACATTCTCAATGTATTTGGAGGGAGTGATACCAATGTTACCTATCCCGATGATCTTTCCTTTGCCATTATCTCCAAAGGTGACCATCCCTCCATCCTTAGCATCAAGCGTGATGAATTGTGATTCATCACCAGTCATGTGTCTCGAGCATCCGCTGTCAAGATACCATTTTCTGTTTCCTTCTTGGGATGCTAGACACACCTGCAAGCAAAGGTCACGTTTCTGTCTTAGGTACCCAAGCTTTCTTGGGTCCTTTCAGGTTAGTCAGTATGGTTCCTTTTGGAACCCATATTTTCTTTGTGTTTGCATATTTGTTAATAAGACATGTGTATGATTTATGTCCTATTCTTCCACATTTAAAACAAGTAATATTTGTAGACTTGTTACTTGAATAATTTACATAAATATCCTTCAGAAATTTTTATTTCTTCAGGGGTTTATAACCAAGTCCAGCCTTATCATATATAGCTTTCTGATTTTCAAGGATCATATTTAGTTTGTTTGAACTTAAGGTGAACTTATCTACTATAGATTTCAGCTTGTTCATTTCATCCTTTAAGTTTTGATTTTCTTGAATCAAGGTGAATTTTTCAATTGAAAGATTTTCAGCTTGTTTCACTAAGGACTGATTTTCCAATTTCAGCTCTTTGTTTTTCTTCCCTAGTTTCTTTAATTCATCAATTGAATCATAGAATGCTTCATGCAATTCTTCAAAAGTAAATTCACTAGTGGATTCAGAAGTTACCTTATTTTCATGTGCCATCAGGCACAGGTTGGCTTGTTCTGTTGAGGTTTCCTCGTCGGAGCTTGAGTCATCACTCGCACTCCAGGTCGCCATCATTGCCTTCTTTTTGAACTTCTTTGGACCTTTCTTCAATTGTGGACATTCGGATCTGAAATGTCCTGGCTTCTTGCACTCGTAGCATATAGGGGGTTGATCTTTCTCCTTTTCTTTGCTTTGATCCCCTTTTGTGAATTTCTTTCTCATCCCCTGTTTCTTTTTTCTTAGAAACTTCTTAAATTTCTGGGTGATGAGAGCCATCTCTTCATCCTGATCTTCATCTTCAGAGTCATCTGTTTCATAATCAGGCGAAGTTGTGGATTTGAGGGCAATGGTTCTTTTCTTTTTGACTTCATCCTCTTGATGTTGCTTCATGCTAAGTTCATGAGTCATCAAGGATCCAAGAAGCTCTTCTAAAGGTAGAGTGTTCAAGTCCTTTGCTTCTTGGATGGCAGTCACCTTGGCTTCCCAAGTTCTTGGCAGTGACCTGAGAATCTTCCTTACAAGTTCACTGTTAGTATAAGATTTGCCAAGACTCTTTAAACCATTGATTGTATCAGTAAAACGAGTAAACATAGCAGTTATGGACTCATCATGCTCTATTTTGAACAATTCATATTTATATACAAGCATGTTTATTTTAGACTCTTTTACTTGATTTGTTCCTTCATGGGTGACTTCTAACCTATCCCATATTTCTTTAGCAGATGCACAAGTAGAAATGCGATTGAATTCACTAGCATCTAGTGCACAATAAAGAACATTCATGGCTTTGGCATTTAATTGTGCCAATTTCTTGTCAACCTCATCCCATTCTTTCTCGGATTTGGTTGACTCCTCACCATCTATAATCTTGGTAGGTGTGTGAGGACCATTCACTATGATACTCCACATATCATAGTCGAGTGCTTGTATGAAAATCTTCATCCGAGCTTTCCAATAGGTGTAATTAGACCCATTGAAAAGTGGAGGTCGGTTTGTTGATTGCCCCTCGGCTAGAGAAGTACCAACATGGGTTGCCATAGATCTTTGACTCTTTGATTGTTAGATCAAAGAAGGGCTAGAGCATCGACTCTGATACCACTTGTTGCCCAGCTATGCAACCCAAGAGGGGGGGGTGAATTGGGTTTCTAAAAATTTTAAGCCCAACAGATTACTTATGAAGAACAAAATAAAGACTTTAATTCAATATTAATTCCATAAGGCAGGAATGCAAGAATATAATAAAGAAATAAAGTGAAGAGATAAAGCACACCACAAACACAAGGATTTATAGTGGTTCGGTGCTAACCTTGCACCTACATCCACTCCCCAAGATCCTTCTTGGGAATTTCAATCCACTATCCTTTGTATTCAACCCGAATACAAAACGTCGGAAACTCCGACACTAGCTATCCCAAGCTAGATCACTTGTTTCCCGGGTACAAGTAAACCCAAAATACTCCGATTTCAGGTTCGGATCAACCTTTCCTTGTTTTGGAAATCCTCCAAAAATAAGAACAAAAACTCACAAAGAGTTAGAAAATTTAGAGCATAGATTAATACAATAACAGCTCCTTAAATGAGCGAATATAACAATAAAAGCTTTACTCAAATGAAGAACCCCTTTTTCGGATTTTCTCAAAGTGGATGAACGCTTGAATGCTTGAGAAGAGGTTGATTGTTGATTGAAGATCTCTTGAAAGCTTTGAAACAATCTCTAGATCAAGGTTGAAACAATAGGCGTGAAGAATTCTCTCCTTGAAAGATCTTGCTTTTCTCTTTCACAATCTCTCTGGTATATTGTGGATCCTCTCTCTTTTTCTTTTTGGATTTTTCATTGATCTCAGGCTTTTTCTTGCAAATTTCGGATCCTTTCTTCTGTTCTTCTCATTTTTTTGATTTCACATTTGATCCGCTATTTAATCTGCAATTTCTTTCACCATTTAAAGTATTTTGTAGCATTAGAAGCAAGAGAAAACATTTTAGGTAGATAAAGAGCCGTTAGAGGATTTTTAGGAAGCATAAATGGCAATTAAAATGGGCAAAAAAATAGCCGTTGCTGACATTTCCCGTCGCAGGGGTCGACTCATGAGTCGACTCATGCTTCAGGGGTCGACTCATGAGTCGACCTCTGTTGCAAAAACCAGAGAATGCGTTTCTGGAAATTCTTGGCTCAAATTAGCAGGGGTCGACTCATGAGTCGACTCATGCCTTGTGGGTCGACTCATGGGTCGACTCACAGGTCGTGCCAAGCCAGAAAACTAGCGTGCCAAGGAGAATTTTTGCGTGCCAATCAGCTCACAGTGCCATGAGTTGACTCATGCGTCGACTCATGCACTTCAAACCTTCATAACTTCAAAAATATAAGTCCAAACACAATAAAATTTTCACCAATAGATTTCAAATCATTTGTTCTACCAAATGGTACTATCAAATCAGGATTTTAGTAAAATTATGATTTTGCCCTTGAAGAGCATAAGGACTTTTTCATTTTAAAATTATTTGTATCCCTTCAATCTGCTTTGTAATCATCAAAATCAATCTAGGAGCAACAGATCGCGACCGCCGTCGGGACCTGCAAGGAAAGTCTAAACCGGAGTTGGGGGTGCTCTGGCAAGACTCTCCGATGCTCAAGTCAGTACTCTACTTCAATAAAAATGGAGCACTCGAATAGAATTTTTGCAGAGTTTCGAGATAGAGTTTAGAGCTTAGAGGAGAACGTATCTGGGAGGGTCTCTTTTATAGATGGGGGAACGTAATGGCTTGACAGCGACATCTGTAACTGCCTGGTAGTGGGCCATTCAGAGCCACGTAAAGTTTGTTACGGAGAGTGGAGTGGTATCCATTGTCGTGACTTACTAGAGAGTGGTGGGGCCACATGAAATCTGTTACAGAGAGTGGAGTGATGTCCATTGTCGCAACTTGCCAGAGAATGGTGGGGCCACATGGAGTTTGTTACGGAGGATGAAGTTGGGTAGTGTCCGTTGTCGCGACTTACTAGAGAGTTTGGGCTGGACAGCTGAAGCTCGGCTGGGACGTCTGATGGAGCGAAATGGCTCTCTGTCTCAGTAATCTAAGAGAAGCTCGGATGTTTTCGAGGTTGCTGATGAGTCTACTATTGTCAGGTGCCTTGAGCGCTGATGCTGCAGGCGAAAGTCATCTGCTGTAGAAGCTTGGATGGAGACTTCCTGTTGGAGAAGTCTGATAGGAGTCCGATTGCTAGAGAAGTCCATCTAAAATTTGTCTGATGTAGAAGCTTGTCTGAAGACTATCCGCTGGAGAGGTCCGATTTCATGAGAAATCCAGTAGAAGGTCGATCGATAGTGAAGTTCAGAAGACATTGTGAAAGTTCATCCACTGGAGGAGTCTTGAATTCAATTCTATTATAGAAGTTCGGACAGAGTTTGATTCTTGTAGGAGTCCGAAAGGAGGCTGCTTATTGTAGAAGCTCGGATGAAGACCGATTGCCGTGGAAGCTTGGATGGAGACTTCTTATTGTAGAAGCTCGGATGAAATCCGCTTGCAATAGAAATTCGGAGTAGAGATCCGACTGGTGGAGCCCATCTATTGTAGAAGTTCGTCTGGGATCCATCCACTGGAGAGGTCCAATTTCATGAGAAATCCAGCAGAAGGTCGACCGATAGTGGAGTTTGGAAGGCATTGTGGAAGTTCGTCCACTGGAGGAGTCTTGAGGACACTGTGGAAGGTTGACCGCTGGAGGAGTCTGAAATTCAATTCTATTGTAGAAGTTCGGATAGAATTCGATTCTTGTAGGAGTCCGAAAGGATGTCGCTTACTGTAGAAGCTCAGACGAAGATCGGTTGCTGTGGAAGCTCGGATGGAGACTTCTTATTGTAGAAGCTCGGATGATGTCCACTTGCAATAGAAGTTCGGAGTAGAGATCCGGCTGGTGGAGCCCATCCGTTGTAGAAGTTCGTATGGGATTCATCCACTATAGAAGTTCGGACAGAATCCGGCTCTTGTAGGAGCTTGGATGAAATTTGGAAGGCGGTCGACCACCGTAGAAACTTGGATGGAGTCTGGTTACTGTAGAAGTCCTGCCGCTGGAGAAGCTCGATCATTGACAAAGTCCAAAAGAAGTTCGGAGTAAAGTCGATCGTGGCTGTCTGGAAGAGATTCAAAAAATAGTCGATCACTGTAGAAAATCGACTGATAGTGAAGTCCAGAGAGTATTTGGGGCAGTCCGATAGATGAATGGAGGAGCTCATTATTGGAGAAGTCTGTATGGCACGATAGGAGTTCATCTGTTGGAGGAATCTGGAGGACACTATGGAAGGTCGACAGCTAGGGGAGTCCGGATGGTATTATGGAAGCTCAGACAGTCGAGAGAGTTCAGAAAGACACCGCACAAGGTCGGAAGTCGGAAGAGCCCTGAGAGGGTCGGCCTCTTACGAACTTCGGCTGGGGTTATTTTATATCCAACACCAGTCCCCCTACTTTCGAGTTTGAATTCTGAATGAAGTACAGAGAAATTTTTGTAGTCGAAGTTGCCTCCCTCAATTTTCGTACTCGATTGTTTCCAGATATTTTGACGTTTGGCGCGCTGGTGCTGGAGTTTTTTCAAATCGAGGCGATCCAAAAAGATTTTTTCAAAATTTTTGCTGGAGTGTTGCTCTAGGTACAGTGCAATAATAATTCTATCAGTTGTCAGCCGCCTTCAGCCACCTGCCATGATGAGTGAGACACGCGGCGGTTGTAGATCGGTCAGAGGAGATCTGCAATCATCATTGCATCGGACCCAGTTTCCTATTTAAACCTGCTCCCCTCCTTCAGGGGTTTTACTTTGCTTGAGAGTTTCTTCAGTCCCTCCTTCTTTTCGAGAGTTTTGTCCTTCTCCAGCATCCCTCTCAGCCTTAGGCATTCTTTGAGTCGACCCCCATCTCTGTATCTCTGCATCTCTCAGACCAGCCTAGGTTAGTTTTAGAACCCTCTTCTTTTTTTTTTGGCTGTTCTTTCATTTTTCCTCGTTTGCATTCCGTCCGTTCGGTTTTTTGCGAGCACCCCGTTTCTTATTTTTTCTAATTTTTTTGGGATTTTTAGGACTTTCACTTGATTCAAAATATCCTCCAACACTTCCTCCTCCAGCAGTTCTAGGAGTTCATCTGTTCCAGTCCCCCAAAATCTTAGTTCTGTAGATGAACCTTGTCTAGTCTTTGTACCAGACATCATCCCTAGCTCTCTGACTCTAGAGAAACTCTCACTAATTAGGATTCAGTATAGAGTTTTTCTGGAGTACGAGCTAAAGCTTCCCGAGCCAACTGGTCGGGCTAGCGCTTCTCCCCCCGGCTGCTTCTATTTATACCAAGAAGCTTTCCGCACTGGGCTTCGACTTCCGCTTCCAACTTTTGTTATTGCTCTTTTCGCTTTTTAAATATTTTTTTAGTTTTTGTAGTGCCGAACTCTTTTAGATTTTTGTTAGGATTTTTTTTCCTCTGTAGTTTAGCTGAAGTTCGGCCAACCCTTTTCTTGTTTAAAAATTTCTATACCTTCAAGCATCACCCCTCGGTAAAGGACTGATGTTACTTCTCCCTCCAGTTCGGTAGAAAGGGATTGCTAAAAGGCGCCCCCTCTTCTATCCACAACTGGAAGGAGAGGTACTTCTACGTCCAATGCCCGACCTTGGAGCTGGGGTTGCCTCCCTGGGGTTCCTTGAGGGATTTCGTCCATCGAGCTTCTAGCCTGGGACAGGACGACCTTGAAGCCTCCAATAAACTCAAGGCTTATCCAGCTCCTCTCCTCTCCGACCTCCTGAAGGAGCAACTCTTATTTAACGTCGGCCTAAGCCCTCTCAATCCTGTCGGTATTTTTTTTTTTTATCATTCGCTGCTTCCCCTTTCTTCTTGTTCTTTTTCTAAGCTGTGCCGATCTTCTTTCATTGCAGATATGGATGCTGACGTAGCTCGAATGCTAGCCCAGGGTCTCAAGACCCACAAAAGGAATGGCACCGCATCCTCGAGGGCAGTGAAGAGGGCCAGGGTAGAAGAGACTAGCTCGATCATGCCTGCTCAGGCGGCCACTACCGTCGATGCCCCCTCCGATGTCGAGCTCGTAGTCCCCCGGGCCTCTTCAAGAAGCCCCCCGATCGAGGTTTCCGCTCCAGAGGCTCAGCCCGAGGAGGCACCGGGGGCCAAACGGAGGAGAAGAAAGAAGACATTGGCCCGCAAGAGCCGCAGCAGCAGGGCTGCCATCGAGGGGGCCGACGGCTTCGAAAAGGACCCGGGAGAGAATCCCTTCAACAATAGGGATTTAATAAAGAGATTGGTCGATGGGTGCGTCCTGTCCGAGGTCGTCCACAGGATCGTCCATGCCGATCCTGAGCAGTGGGTCTGGGACTCTCTGGAGTCCTTTCTCGAGGTAGGTCAATTTACTTCTTTCTTCTTCTCGCTTCTTTACTTAGCTTGTTCCTTAGCTTTTATATTGACTCCCTGGCTGCTCTTACAGATTGGACACCAGCTCATTGCCAACATCGAGGTGATGAACAACACTAAAAAGGAAGTGACCCAAGTGGAGGATGATCGCCTGACCGAGGTCGCCCGCCTCAAGGAGAAGATCGTCGAAGTCGCGAGTCTCCAAGAGGCACTGCAAAAGGAGGGACAGACCTCGATAGATCTGAGGGCCACCTTGGAGGAGGAAAGAAAGAAAGTGGAGGCCGAGGTCTCCGAGCTGAAGGCACAGATCCCAACCCTAGTCTCGAAGGCAATGGTCCGAGCAGTGGAGGAGTTCAAAACCTCCTCCGAGATAAGGGATTTGAAGGTCCAGTTTGACTAGGCTGCCTTCATCAAGGGCTTCGAGCTCTGTCATAAGAAGGTGGTCAGAAAGTTTTCCGAGCTGGACCTCGACTTCCTGGATGAGGCATCCGACGATGAAGCCAGACCTTCCGAAGCCGCTGTCGGTCGTCCTCCAGTCGGGACTTCTTCGACTGCCGCGGCTGCCGCGGCCGACCTTCCGGGGGCGCCGAGCTCCTCCACTTCTGCCCCAGAGGTCCGAAATCTCTAATTTTATATTTTTTCCTTTGCTGCAACTTTTTCTCATTCTCTTGTACATAAGAACTATTTAATCAACGAAATCGGATTCTTCTTTACAGAGAGCTCCTTTTTCTTACTCTGCATCCTTTTTTTTCTCTTTTATTTTCTTGCACTGATTTGTGTTGTGACATTCTTGTCTCCCAACAACAGTGCCCTGTCGAAGCTCTTCCCCTACCATAGGAGATTCCTCTGAAGTCGATGATCCGGGACCTCAGAAGGAAAGTTCATCATCTAACAAAGAAATCAAAGAAGATGGATAACGAACTTCACCGACTGAGGAAGAGCCATTCAGAAGCCACCACGGAGGTTACTCACCTTCGGGACCTCCACAAAAAGGGCTTCATGGACTACACCCGAAAGAAGGCTGACTTCGTGAAGGAGCTTGAGGAACTCCGAAAATATGCCAGCCACCGATCTTGGACTCAGGCTTCCAAGATCTGCTCCCTTGAGGTCGAGCTGGTGGCCACACGGGAGAAGATCGACCAGTTGGAAGGGAGCTCATCCTGGCTCACGACTCAGGCCGATCATGACCGGGACTAGTCGAAGAAATTCTTCGATCTCCAGAAGCAGCTGCAAGACGTCGAGGCAAACTACAACGCCTACCGAGTCGGCTGGTGCGGGTAGGTAGACGACTATCGAAGGAGGCTCAAGATGGCAACCGACGAGGTCGCCCGCCTCCAGAGGCAGTTGTTCGATAGAGCCCAGGCCATTTCGGTACAAGGCTCCGACGAGCTCTGCTCCTTGAGGGGGACCATGGAAGAACTGTCCATGGCCCTTGGGCAGGAGAAGGCCAAACTGTAGCGGCTGAAGATTCAGCTGGCCTACGAGCAGCAGGCGGTCAGAGATGCTAAGGCAAAGTCCGAGGTTCTGAGGAAGAAGCTTTGGGAGTCAGAGGGCGAAAGCCAGTGGTTCCACCAAATGTATCGGGAGATACTTTTAAGAAAGAAGGAACTGGAAGAAGAAGTCGAGAACTTAAAGCAATCCCTGACAATAGCTAAAATCGAGAGTTCAAAGTCTGAAGAAGCCAAACTTTCTTAGAGCTTTTTTACCTTTTATTCTATGTATTCTTTTCTTTTCTAATTGTTTCTTTTTTTTTGTTGGCCTTCAAAGGCTTTTGTAATGCATTCTTTACTAATGAAATAAAATAGAATTTTCTCATCACCTTGTATAATATTGCTCTGTGTTATCATTTACCGAACCTCTCTTGTCTTTTATCTTGTTCGATGTCGACGTTGTTTGAAGGTTCCTGGTCATCGCTGTGTTGGCTCGTCCTTTTTGTTCATGACCAAAGGTCTTTTTGAGGCCATTCGAGTTTAACACTTTCCAATGTTCAAGCTTGGGGCTCGAACTTCTCGTTACTTTGAGGATGTCTATTTTCTCCTGCTAGTGTTGGGTTCCCCCTTAGGGACTGGAGATTTTTGACAAGGGTTTTCTTCCTCATTGAGACGAGGTCCCTTGAGTCTTAGATGTAGTTTGTTTTTTCCTTATCTCTGGTGTAGCTTGTCACTTTTTCTTTTTCTCTTTCCCTTTCTTTATGTTAGGGAGAGGGTTTTTCTTCTGCTCCTAACGGGATTATAGGGGTGTAGAGGAGCTGCTGAGGGACTTTTCCCCTCATCTGGTCTCAAACGATCAGATCTTCATTTGTGTCAGAATGAGGTTCTCCTCCTATTTCCAACACAATCAATTTCAGCTCATGTTAGGATGAGATTTTCCTCCTGTTCCTAACAGAGCTATGGGGGCACATAAGGGCTGTTGCAAGGGCCTCTCTCCCCATCCGGTCTCTAAATAATCGAACCTTTGACCTTGCTCATGTTAGGATGAGGTTCTCCTCCTGTTTCTATCATGGCTGTGGGGGCGCATAAGGGCCGCTGCAAGGGCCTCTCCCCCCATCCGGTCTCTAAATAATCGAGCCTTTGACTTTGCTCATGTTAGGACAAGGTTCTCCTCCTGTTTCTATCATGACTGTGAGAGTGCATAAGGGCCATTGCAAGGGCCTCTCCCTCCATCCGGTCTCTAAATAATCAGGCCTTCGACTTTGCTCATGTTAGGATGAGGTTCTCCTTCTGTTCCTATCATGGCTGTGAGGGCGCATAAGGGCCGCTGCAAGGGCCTCTCCCCCCATCCGGTCTCTAAATAATCGAGCCTTTGACTTTGCTCATGTTAGGACAAGGTTCTCCTCCTGTTTCTATCATGACTGTGGGAGTGCATAAGGGCCATTGCAAGGGCCTCTCCCTCCATCCGGTCTCTAAATAATCAGGCCTTCGACTTTACTCATGTTAGGATGAGGTTCTCCTCCTGTTCCTATCATGGCTGTGGGGGCGCATAAGGGCCGTTGCAAGGGCCTCTCCCCCCATCCGGTCTCTAAATAATCGAGCCTTCGACTTTGCTCATGTTAGGATGAGGTTCGCCTCCTGTTCCTAACATGGCTGTGAGGGTGCATTAGGGCCGTTGCAAGGGCCTCTCTCCCCATCCGATCTCTAAATAATCGGACCTTCGTTTGTGTCAAGATGAGGTTCTCTTCTTGTTCCTGACATGCTTAATTTTGATTGTCTAAAGGAGCTACTCCCTGTCGTTATAAGCTCATGCCAAAAGAAAAGATATGCGAATATGAAACTTTTATTTAAGGTAAAGTTATCGGTAATACATTCATAGATTTTTCAAATTCTATGATCGCGGAAGGTCTGCTCCTCTGAGCTTTTTTAAATAATATGTTCCGGGCCAGACTACCTCCTTGACTTCATACGGGCCTTCTCAGTTTGGGATGAGTTTTCCTTAGTTCTGAGATTGTGAAACAGTAGCTCATCGAAGTACTAAGTCCCTCGCTCTGAAGGCTTTGCTCTTGACTCAGGAGTTGTAGTAACGGGCTGCTTTCTGCTTGTAGGCTGCCATCCGAACTTGAACTGTCTCTCACTTTTCTTCTAATAAGTCGAGGTTGGCCTTGAGATCTTGTGAGTTGCACTGCTCGTCGAATGCCACGACTCGCATCGATGGAAGCTTGAGTTCGATCGGGATCACGGCTTCTGTTTCAAAGGCTAAGGCAAAAGGGGTCTCCCCTGTGGGCAGTCTTTGGGTAGTTCGGTATGCCCACAACACATGATAAAGCTCATCTATCCAAGTTCCCTTTGCTCTTTCAAGTCTCGCCTTGATTCCTTGCAACAGAGTCCTGTTAGTAACCTCGGCTTCGCCATTTGCTTGCGGATGGGCTACTGACATGAAGTTATGGGAGATGTTTAAGTTCTCACAAAATTCAGCAAACCTTGCTCCAGCAAATTATCGTCCATTATCAGTAATGAGAGTTCTGGATAAGCCGAACCTACAGACAATTGACTTCCAGACGAAGTCCTGCACTTTAGCTTCTGTGATTTTCGTCAAAGGTTCAGCTTCGACCTACTTGGTGAAGTAGTCAATTACCACCAGGAGGAACTTCAACTGCCCGGATGCCATGGAAAAAGGTTCGAGGATATCCATCTCCCATTGTGGAAATGGCTATGGGGCACTCAAGGGTGTAAGTTCGGAGGCAGGTTGTCTTTGGATATTCGCATATCTCTAACACCAATCATATCTTCTGACATATTCGATGGAGTCGTGGTATATTGTAGGCTAGTAATAACCTTGTCAGAGCAGTTTGTGGGATAAAGATCTGGCCCCCAAGTGACTTCTGCAGACTCCTTCATGTACCTCCCACAAGGCAAAGTCGGCTTCAGAAGGTCGGAGATATTTTAAGAGGGGCAAAGAGTACGACCTCTTGTACAGCTTGCCTTCATAAACGATGTATCGGAAGGCCTGGTTCCTAAGCTTTCGAGCTTCTTTTGCATCATGAGGAAGAACCCCGTCCTTGAGGTATGCAACCAGTGGGTCAATCCAGCTGGATTCATGGTTGATCTCCATCACAAGCTGCGGTTCTTCCATACTTAGACACTTCAGAACTTCGAAGAAGACTTCCTTGGATAGTTCAATCAGAGCCAGTGTAGCCAACTTGGAGAGAAGATCGGCCCTGGTATTTTCTACTCTTGGAATCTGTCTGATGTCAAAGTTGCCAAAGGCGGGGATGATCTCCTTCACCTTTCTGAGATACTTGGCCATACTATTTTCTCGAGCTTCATAGTTTCTGCTAACTTGTCCCACTACCAATTGGAAGTCACTATAGATTTGGAGCCGATCTACTTCTAACTCTTTGGCGATCCTCAATCCTGCAATCAGAGCTTCATATTCTGCTCCATTATTTATCGCAAAAAATTCAAAGCGCAGTGCATACTCCACAATAATTCCTTTCGAATTGACCAAGATCAGGCCTGCACCTGCGTCTGACATGTTGGAGGAACCGTCCACGTAGAGGGCCCAAAAACCATTAGGGAGATCTGCTCTTTCTTCAGGGGAGTTCGGCTGGAGCCCTGGATTGTCAACTTCACCTCATTCAAGTTCGGCCTCTTCTTGAATAGTGTATTCCACTATGAAGTCTGCTAATATCTTGGCTTTTATCATCGGCTAAGGTCGATAGTTGATATCGAATTCTGTGAGCTCGACTGCCCATTTTGCTATCCTTCCGAAAGCATCCGCTCGATGCAAAACTGCCTTAATCGACTGGTCGGTGAGCAGTGTTATGGTGTGCCCTTGAAAGTAAGGTCGGAGCCTTCGAGCTGCAATCAACAAGGCATAAGTTAGTTTTTCTAACTTAGTATATCTGGTTTCGACGTCTCTCAATATTCGACTTATGTAGTAGATCGATCGTTGAATTTTTGCTTCTTCTTTAACCAGAACTACTGTGAGAGCCAAAGGGGAGACTGCCAGGTACAGAAACAACTTCTCTTCAGATTCAGGCTTTGCCAATAGTGGAGGTGAGCCAAGGTAGCTCTTTAATTCTTCGAATGCTTGCTGACATTCAGTGGTCCAACAGAAGTTCTTCGACTACTTGAGAGTCTGAAAGAAAGGTAGACACCATTTGGCCGACCTTGAGATGAAGCGATTCAGAGCTGCTACTCTCTCAGTAAGGCACTGAACTTCCTTTATTGACTTTGGGGTGATCATTTCCTGGATGGCATGAATCTTTTTTGGATTTGCTTCGATCCCGCATCCCGATACCATAAAGCCCAAGAATTTTTTTGAGATTACTCCAAAAATACACTTGGCTGAGTTCAGCTTCATCTTATATTTTTGGAGGGTGCTGAAGGTCTCCTCAAAGTCAGTGATGTGGTTCATTGAGGATTTGCTTTTTACAAGCATGTCGTCTGTTGGTGTAGAATTTTGTTGAAGCCGAAATTGCTGGAGTTGAGATGATCGCAGTCACCGTTGGGACTTACAAGGTAAGTCTAAACTAGAGTTGGGGGTGCTCTGGCAAGACCCTCTGACGCTCAAGTCAGTACTCTGCTTCAACAGAAATGGAGTGCTTGAGTAAGAATTTTAGCAGAATTTTGAGATAGAGTTTAGAGCTTAGAGAAGAACGTATCTGGGGGTCTCTTTTTATAGATGAAGAGCGTAACTGATTGACAGTGACGTCTGTAACCACCTGGTAGTGGGCTGTTTAGAGCCGCATGGAGTTTGTTACGGAGAGTAGTGGCGTCAGGGGTCGTTCAGGGCCACGTGGAGTTTGTTATGGAGAGTGGAGTAGTGTCCATTATCGTGACTTACCAGAGAGTGGTAGAGCCACGCAGAATCCGTTGCAGAGAGTAGAGTAGGGTAGTGGCCATTATCGTGACTTACCAGAGAGTACAGATCTGTCGGTTGGAGCTCGGCTGGGATATCTGATGGAGTGGAATGGCTCTCTATCCCATCGATCTAGGAGAAGCTCGAATATTTCTGAGGCTGCTAATGAGTCTATTATTGTCAGATGCCTCAAAATTTTGTTGGTGCTGATGCTACAGGTGGGAGTCATCTGCTGTAGAAGCTCGGATGGAGACTTTCTGTTGGTGAAGTCTGGTAGGAGTCCGATTGCTAGAGAAGTCCGTCTGGGATTTGCCTGATGTGGAAGCTCATCTGAAGATTGTCCATCAGAGAAGTCCAGTTTCATAAAGAATCTGGTGGAGGGTCGGCCGGTGGTGGACTTCAGATGGCGTTGGGGAGGTTCATCCGCTGGAGGAGTCTGGGGATCCTGTGGAAGTCTGGATGGCTTGCGAAAGTTCGACTGACGCTATTGAAGGCTGATGGCTGGGGAGGTTCGTCCGCTGGAGGAGTCTGGGGATCTTGTGGAAGTCTGGATGGTGTTGCGGAAGTCTGGCTGATGCTATTGAAGGCTGATGGCTGGGGAGGTTCGGCAGACACCGGAGGTGATCGGCCGTTGTAAAAATCCAGCTACCGAAGTCCATCCATCATAGAAGCTCGTCCGATATCCATCCACTATGGAAGTTCGGACGGAGTCTGGTTCTTGTAGAAGGCTGAAAGGAAATCGCTTATTGTTGAAACTCGATCGAAGATCGATTGTCGTGGATCCTGTCCCATTGTAGAAGCTTGTTTGGGATCCGACTATGAAGAAGCTCGACTGAAGTCTACCTGTAATAGAAGTTTGGAAGAAATTTATTTACAGTAGAGGCTCGAATGAAATTTGCTTACAGTAGATATCTGGGGTAGACCACCCGCTGTAGGAGTTCGGAGTAGACCGCTCGTAGTAGAAGTTCAGAGTAGACCGCTAGTAGTAGAAGTTCGGAGTAGACTGCTCGTAGTAGAAGTTCGGCTCTCGCAGGAGCTCAGTGAGAATCCTGAAGGCGATCGACCGTCGTAGAAACTTGGATGGAGTCTGATTATTGTAGAAATCTCGTTGTCGAAGAAGTTCGAATATTGACGAAGTCCGAAAGAAGTTTGGAGAATAGTTGATCACTGTAGAAGGTCGGCTGATAGTGAGGCCCAGAGAGCCTTTGGAGTGGCCCGGTAGATGAATGGAGAAGCTCATTGTTGGAGAAGTCCGGACGGTATTATGGAAGCTCGGATGGTCGAGGGGGTTCAGAGAGATGCCACACAAGGTCGGAAGCCGGAAAAGTCCTGAAAGGGTCGGTCCTTTACAAACTTTGGCTGGGGCTATTTTATACCCAATACCAGTCTTCCTACTTCCGAGTTTGGGTTTCGAAAGAAGAAAGTACAGAAAAATTCTCACAGTCAAAGTTGCCCCCCCTCGATTTTCATACTCGGTGGTTGTCAGATATTTTGGCATTTGGTGTGCTGGTGCCGGAGTCTTTTCAAATCAAAGCGATCCGAAAAGATTTTTTCAGAATTTTCGCTGGGGTGTGGCTTTAGGTACGGTGCAATAATGATTTTGTCAGCTGTCAGCCATTTTCAGCAGCCTGTCATAGTGAGTGGGACACGCGGCAAGTGTAGGTCGGCCAGAAGAGATCCGCAATCATAACTGCTCTAGGCCCTGTTGCCTATTTAAACACGTCCTCCTCCTTCAGGGGTTTCACTTTGCCTGAGAGAGTCCCTCGGTCCCCTCCTCTTTTTCAAGAGCTCCAGCCTCCTTTAGCATCCTTCTCGGCCTTAGGCATCCTCCGGGTCGACTCCCATCATCCTTGCTGAAGCTCTTCCCCTGCCACAGGGGATTCCTCTGAAGTCGATGATCTGAGACCTCAGAAGGGAAGTTCGTCAGTTGATGAAGAAATCCAAGAAGCTGGAGGATGAACTTCACCGACTGAGGAAGAGCCATTTGGAAGTTACTGCGAAGGCTGTTTGCTTTCAGGACCTCCACAGAAAGGGTCTCATGGAATACACTCGGAGGAAGGCCGACTTCATGACGGAGCTTGAGGAACTCCAAAAATGTGCCAGCGATCGATCTTAGACTCAGGCTTTCAAGATCAGCTCCCATGAAGTTGAGCTGGCGACCGCACGGGAGAAGATCGGCTAGTTGGAAGGGAGCTCATCCTGGCTCACAATCCAAGCCGACCGTGATCGAGACTGGTCGAAGAAGTTCTCCGACCTTCAAAAGCAGCTACAGGATGCTGAGGTGAACTACAACGCCTATCGAGTCGACTGGAGCAGGCAAGTAGAGGACTATCGAAGGAAGCTCCAGACGGCGACCGACGAAGTTGCCCACCTTTGGAGGTAGTTGTCTGAGAGAGTCCAGCTTGCCTCTGCACAAGGCTCCGATGAGCTCTGCTCCTTGAGGGGGACCATGGCAGAGCTGTCTGTGGCCCTTGGGCAGGAGGAGGCCGAACTGCAGTGGCTGAAGATTCAGCTGGTCCACGAGCAGCAGGCGGTCAAAGATGTCGAAGCGGAGTCTGAGGTCCTGAGGAAGAGGCTCCGAGAGTCAGAGGGCGAGAGTCGGTGGTTCCACCAGATATACTGGAATATGCTGCTGAGAAAGATGAAACTAGAGGAAGAAGTCAAAAACTTAAGGCAATCCCTAATAAGGACCGAAATCGAGAGCTCAAAGTCGGAAGAAGTTGGGCTTCCTTAGAGCTCCTTTCTTTTTTTGTTGTTTCTCTTTTTTGGCCTTCAAGGCTTTGTAATGTACACTTCACTAATGAAATGAAAAGAAAATTTTCCATTACCTTGTCCATTCTTGTATTAAATTATTGTTTACCGAACTTCTTTTATCTTCCGTCTTGCTTGGTGTCGGCATTGTTTGTGATTCCTCGTCTATTCTTGCTTTGAGTCGTTGTTTATCGAACTTCTTTTATCTTTTGTCTTGTTCGATGCCAACATTGTTTGAAGATTTTCGATCATCGTCGTGTTGATTTGCCTTTTTTGTTCGTGACCGTAGGTCTTTTCGGGGCCATTTGAGTTTGACGCTTCCTCCCGGTGCTCAAGCTTGGGGACCTGAACTTCTCGTTACTTTGAGGAAGTCAATTTCTCCTCGGCCTGTGTCGAGTTCCCTTTTAGTGACTGAGGGTTTTTTGATAGGAGTATCCTTCCTCGTTGAGACGAGGTCCCTTGTGTCTTTGATGTAGTTTATTTTTCACTTATCACTGGTGTAGTTCGTCTTTTTCCCTTTTCATCTCCCCCTCTCTTTTTTTTTTTGTATTTGAGTGAGGGTTTTCCCTCTGCTCTTAACGGGGTCGTGAGAGCATAGAGGAGCCATTGAGGAGGCCTTCCTTTTCATCCGGTCTTGATCGACTGGATCTTTGTTTGCATCAGGACGAGGCTCTCCTCTTGTTCCCGACAGTCAATTTCAGCTCATGTTAGGATGAGGTTCTCCTTCTGTTCCTAACAGGACTGTGGAGGCACATAAGGGCCACTGCAAGGGCCTCTCCCCTCATCCGGTCTTTAAGTAACCGGGTCTTCGACTTTGCTCATGTTAGGACGAGGTTCTCCTCCTGTTCCTAACAAGGCTGTGGGGGCACATAAGGGTCGTTGCAAGGGCCTCTCCCCCCATCCAATCTTTAAGTGACCGGGCCTTTGACTTTGCTCATGTTAGGACGAGGTTCTCTTCCTATTCCTAACAAGGCTGTGGGGGCATATAAGGGCCGTTGCGAGGGCCTCTCCCCCTATCCGATCTTTAAGTAACCGAGCCTTCGACTTTGCTCATGTTAGGACGAGGTTCTCCTCCTGTTCCTAACAAGGTTGTGGGGGAACATAAGGGCCGTTGCGAGGGCCTCTCCCCCCATTCGGTCTTTAAGTAATCGGGCCTTCGACTTTGCTCATGTTAGGATGAGGTTCTCCTCCTGTTCCTAACAAGGCTGTGGGGGCACATAAGGGCCATTATGAGGGCCTCTCCCCCCATCCAATCTTTATGTAACTGGGCCTTCGATTTTGTTCATGTTAGGATGAGGTTTTCCTCCTGTTCCTAACACGCTTAATTTTGACTGAATGAAAGAGTTACTTCCTGTTGTTATAAGCTCATGCTAAAAGGATAAATATGCAAATATAAAATTTTTATTTAAGCAAAGCTATTGGTAATATATTCACAGATTTTTCGAATCCTATAGCCGCGGAAGGTCTGCTCCCCATCGGGGTCCTCCTGAGATGGAGTTGATGATCCCAATCGGAGGTCGATCTTCAGGCTGCTCCTCCCTCCTTGGCGGCTCCGGCTGCAGCAGGGCCCTAGGCCGATCTTCCCTACCTTCAGGTCGGTGTCGAATGAATCTGTTGAGTCAACCTCATCTGATGAGCTCCTCGATCTCGTCTCAGAGCTGAATACACTCCTCCATGTCGTGACCATGGTCACAATGATAGAGGTAGAACTTGTTAGGATTGCACTTCTCGAGGTGTGTGTGCATCCTTTTCGGCCTTAGCAGCTGTTCCCTAACCTCCATCAGCACTTGAGTTTTCGATGTGTTGAGAGGGGCGTAGCTGTGGAATCTTCTCGGGGGAGAGCTCCGCCGAACTCTGTGGTTCGAGCTCCTCTGCCTACGAGCCCAGGGAGGAGTCTGGACACGCTTGTGTCTGGAGGGAGTTCGAGAATGTGGCCGAGCTTCACTCGGCCCCTTTTCAACTGCGGGCTTGCTGGAGTCCCCCGCCTACCGCTGCTTCGCGGCCTCCTCATCCTTCGGTCTGAGCCAGCAAATCAGCAAAGTCTCAGGGATATTTCTTTTTCAAAGAAAACAAAAGATCGTTATTTTGAAGACCGCCCTTCAGGGCAGCCATCACGACCGATTGGTCCAAGTTTCGGACTTCCAGCTCGGCAACGTTAAAGTGGTTGATGTAGGCTCGGATGGACTCTCCCTCCTTCTGCTTGATGTTGGTAAGGGACTCTGAACCTCTCCGGGGATGTCGGCTGCTAACAAAATGAGCCACAAACTGGTGGCTCATCTGATCAAAGGAGAAGATAGTACCTGGCTTCAGCACTGAGTACCAGTTTCTTGCTGCTCCCTTCAAGGTAGATGGGAAAGCTCGGCACAGGATGGTGTCTGGCATGCCATGGAGCAGCATCATTATCCGGAAGGCCTCCAGATGGTCAACCAGATCTGAGGTCCCATCGTAGCTTTCGAATTGGAGGAGCTTGAAGTTTGGCGGGATCGGTTCCTGCTTGATCATTTGAGGGAAAGGAGGGTCAGTACAGATGTCCTCACCATAAGCAGGGGGAGCGTGACGGAGCTCTTTGATCCGTCGATTCATCTCCTAGAGCCTTCGATCCAGGAGGTCCTCTCGATTGCAAGTCTTGAGGGTCTTCTGGCAGAGTGGGGGTAGGGATCCTCCGGGAGTGGAATCGTGATCAGACTGGAGGCTGGCCACCCTCAGATTTCCCTTTTCGGAGAAGACAGGATGACTGGCCCAAGTGGCCCGCCCTACTGTCGGATTTTGAAACTCCGACGATGCTCTTTCCAACTGCACTGACACCTGCGGCTGTTGCTGCTGCTGCTGCATGGCCTGCACTGCTTCGGTGAGGCCTCTAACCTGCTGAACCAGTAGGTCGAACTGCTCCATGCCGATCGCCATTTTCGAAGGAGGAGGAGGAGGAGGAGGAGCCTGGAAAACTAGAGGTGAGGTCAGAGCCTGAGATCTGACTGTGGAGGCCGCGGATCGCCTGGTAGATGCCTTTCGGGGAGGCATCAGGTGGAGATCTAGTAGGAGAAGGAGAAGAGGATGTCGAAGAAGATGATCGAAGGCAGTCCCGTTGAGCACTCCTTTAAGAACAAGGGTACTGCGAAGACACCAAAGGCCCTCCTTCTAGCGCCAATTCTGTTGGTGCAGAATTCTGCTGAAGTCAGAGTTGCTGGAGTTCAGATGACCGCGGTCACTGTCGGGACCTACAAGGAAAGTCTAAACCAGAGTTGGGGGTACTCTGGCAAGACCCTTCGATGCTCAAGTCAGTACTCTGCTTCAACAAAAATGGAGTGCTCGAGTGGAAATTTTAGTAGAGTTTTGAGATAGAGTTTAGAGCTTAAAGAAGAACGTATCTGGGGGTCCCTTTTTATAGACGAAGAGCGTAACTGATTGACAGCGACGTCTGTAACTGCCTGGTAGTGGGCTGTTCAGAGCCACGTGGAGTTTGTTACGGAGAGTAGTGGCATCAGCGGTCGTTCAGGGCAACGTGGATTTTGTTACGGAGAGTGGAGTGGTGTTCGTTATCGTGACTTGCCAGAGAGTGGTAGAGCTATGCAGAATCCATAGCAGAGAGTGGAGTAGGGTAGTTGCCATTGTCGTGACTTGCCAAAGAGTTTGGATCTGTTGGCTGGAGCTCGGCTGAGATATCTGATGGAGCGGAATGGCTCTCTATGCCATCGATCTAGGAGAAGCTCGAATATTTCTGAGGCTACTCACGAGTCTATTATTGTCGAATGCCTCAAAATTCTATTGGTGCTGATGCTACAGGTGGGAGTCATCTGTTGTAGAAGCCCGGATGGAGACTTTCTATTGGTGAAGTCCGGTAGGAGTCTGATTGCTAGAGAAGTCCATCTGAGATTTGCCTGATATGGAAGCTCATCTGAAGATTATCCACCAAAGAAGTCTGGTTTCATGAAGAATCTGATGGAGGGTTGGTCGGTGGTGGACTTCGAATGGCGTTGGGGAGGTTCGTCTGCTGGAGGAGTCTGGAGATCCTGTGGAAGTCTGGATGATGTTGCGGAAGTCCGGCTGACACTACTGAAGGCTGATGGTGTGGCAAAATTCAGTGAAGGGGTAAAATAATAATTTTAAATTTTTTTTAAAATTATTATTTTATAGCAAAAATTATTAATTAATCTAATTAATTAATAAAAATTTATCCTACACTAGAATCTAAATATGATATATAGCATTCATGCATTTAAATTTGAAATTCAAATTTGAACAGTAAACACATTACTGTAATGTGTTCAGAACATAATACCTTTGTGCAGGTAGTAGATCGCCGTAATCTGATCATCATCGGGAGAGTCTGATCATCACAATGTAGCCACACAGCATGTCTGACCTCTGCGGATCGTCCACATGAAGCTCCCGATCTGATCGACTCCTCACGAGTGCTAGCTCATTGTAGAGTCCTTTAGACAGCCGATGCTGATCGAACTCCTTTGATCGATGTCTATTGATTCTTTGGATACTTTGGATTATCAATAGATATGCTTTAGAGGATGTTGAAGATCTCCCTAAAATTTGGTGGGCTCACGACACTCGTAGCTCACCTTCTCACTTCCCGAACTCCAGGCTGAAACCTTGAAGAACTCACTGAAATCCTGTGCATATTTTTTCTTTCTTTTCTTTCTTTTTCTCTCGGAAGGATATAGACCTTCACCTTGCACACAAGGATTTCTCACGCCCAGATTTTCTCTCCAAAATTTTTCTTCCACACGCCCCACTCTTCTCCTCCTTTTAAAACAATGTCAAACATCTTATCCACGTGAGAGGATAAAGATGAGTAATTGCACATTTGAATTCAAATCAAATTTTGAATTCAAATGGAAACCAATTTATTCCTATCCACTAAGAACGTGAGAAGAGGAGGGCGTGGCTTAATTTGTGTGCAAGTGATTTCATGAGAAACATTTTCTCATGTAATAAATGGGGTGTTAAAAGAGGATAAGGTCAAGGCACTAAGATTGGTTGCTCATTCAAATTCAAACTTATTTTGAATTTGAATGGCCAACCAATCATCCTTATCCACTCATATAGTGCATTAAAGTAGGGCATGAGGAGGGCTTTGCATGAGGAAAAATTCATGAGAACTTCCTTCTCGTGAATTCAAAAGGACGCAGTGGAAGTGAGGTGGCACAAGGAGAATAGGTCAAGGTGGTTTCATTATTTAAACCAACCTAATTGAACCAAATAAGATAGGCCCAATTAGACTAATTTAAACCCAACTAAATAAGGCTTAATTAGGCTCAATAAAATCTTAATCAAATTAAAAATTGATTAAACCCAACCCCTGATCAAATCAAGGACCAAACCATCTCGACGATTAGGTCAACTCTTAACCTAATCGGGTCAAACCCAACTGAATCTAATTCAATTGGACTTGATCTAAAAATAATTACTCAATCAAATTGAGTTAATTAGCGATCAAATTATTAATTAAATCTCTCATAAATATTGAGTCCAAATTCGATGGGTAATCGGGCATCAGAATTCATCGATATGTAATCCTGATCGAAGAGTCCCAAATCAGTGGGACTCTTGATCCTGGTACCCAAAATGTGTGGGACTCATGATCAGAGAATCCTAATTCTTGATCACAGAGTCTAAAATACGTAGGACTTATAGTCCACAAGTATTAAGACTCTTCATCAGCCATTAGATCAGATAGGAACCTCTAATGTGTGTGACCCCGCAGGTTCGAACCTAAGCCGGTAGCACAGGAACCAATTCCTGAACTAATCGAAGTGACCATCTAGCAATGATACCTGATGACCGGATAGGTCGAATAGTCACAATCGCAACACTCAGAACCTACATAAATATGGTTACTATATAATTCATCCTTTTGACCTCTGTGTTTAGGATGACTCAGGGTTAAACTGTCAACCCTGATTAGATCATCCGAATCGTGCTCAACTCAAACAGTCCTGTGACTTCTCACAAAGACTACCCTGGCTAAAGTTTTGCTAAATTGAAACATAACTGTACATAGCTCCTAAACTGGAGTGGTCAATCCCATCTTGACACACGCACCGATAAGTCAAGTACTTGACTACACCCAGCAGCCTTCCGTCACTGAATTAGAAATTCAGGTAGTCCAGTGCCTAAGTGCAATGAGTTGCTTGCAAGTCACCGTGGCGGTCTCAGGTCGGAGAGACATTTATACCCATATTCCATCGGAGCAAATCTTGACAGCAGAAATAGCTCCAGAGTCGGTCACGTTTAGTGTAGATATACCCTTACATCTCACCAGCATGCCATACCAGTGTCTTCACACTCATTGGTTAAGAGGACAACCAACCTATATGGCACACAATGACCTATGCTTGATAAATATTGTCATCCTTGGTAACAACGTATCATTTGGTCGCGAACAGATTTAAGGACTAAACGATAAATCCTCCTTTGTTGAGTCTAAAAGGTCCTAAGAACTTCACCACAACATAGGAGTTCATTAGAAGATGAAACATTTTGTGATGAAAAATATCAAAATAATTTTTATTAATTCATAATTCATGTACATATATAAAAATGAGCACAACCATCAACAGGCTGACGATTGGCTTTGGGATACTATTCCCAACAATCTCCCACTTGGCCTAAAGCCAATCGGTGCAGTATCTAATACCCATCTTCGACTTGTAGTCGTCGAACTCCTTCACCGCAATGGCTTTAGTGAATAGGTCGATCAGGTTCTCCTTTCCGTCGATCTTCTGAAGGTCGACGTCACCTCGATCCATAATTTCCTGGATGAGATGGTAGCGGCTAGGATATGCTTCATCCGCTGGTGTGCCTTGGGTTCCTTCGCCTGAGCAATGGCTCCAGAGCTATCACAGTAGAGCAAAACTGGACCAACAAGGGAGGGTGCTACTCCGAGCTCGATGATGAATTTTCTCAGCCACACTGCTTCTTTGGCAGCATCTGATGCAGCGACATACGCCGCCTCACAAACTGAATCAGCCACAGTGTGTTGCTTGGAACTCTTCCAGCGGATAGACCCACCATTAAGGGTAAAAATAAATCCCGACATACTTTTGCTGTCATCATGATCAGACTGGAAACTAGAGTCTGTAAACCCTATAAGTCTCAAGTCCGATTCACCATAAACAAGCCACTGGTCCTTAGTATTTCTTAAATACTTCAGGATGGTTTTAACAACCTTCCAGTGATTCTCCCCTAGATCAGATTGGTATCTACTCACTACCCCTAGTGAGTATGCCACATCTGGTCATGTACATGTCATGGCGTACATGATAGATCCCACTGTCGAAGCATATGAAATTCTACCCATACACTCTCTCTCTCTTGAGGTGTTGTCGGACAATCCCTCTTCGAGAGAAAAATTCCATGGCCTATCGATAGATAGCCTTTCTTAAAATTCTCCATGCTAAACCTTTTCAGCATAGTATCAATGTACGTGGACTGGGATAAACCAAGCAGCCTTTTAGATCTATCTCTATAGATCCTCGTCCCTAGGATGTAGAAAGCTTCTCTCAAATCCTTCATGGAGAACTGTGACGACAGCCAAATCTTTATTCCCTGTAATGCAAGGATATCATTCCTGATTAAGAGAATATCATCCACATACAATACAAGAAATACCACTACTGGACCATTAGCCCACTTATAAATGCAGGGCTCTTCTCCATTCTTAACGAAGCCATACGTCTTGATCGTCCTATCAAAACGTATGTTCCAAGTCCGGGATGCCTGCTTAAGTCCATAAATGGACCTTTGTAGTCTGCACACCTTAGACTCATCAGTGGATGTGAATCCTTCAGGTTGTATCATATACACCTCTTCATCCAGCTCTCCATTTAGGAAAGCTGTCTTCACATCCATCTGTCAGATTTCATAGTCCAGATGGGCAGCTATCGCAAGCATAATCTGAATGGATTTGAGCATTGCCACTGAAGAAAACATCTCATCATAGTCTATACCATAACATTGATGATATCCCTTGGCAACCAGACGGGCTTTATAGACTTCCACCTTTACGTCTGCACCCCTCTTCTTCTTGAAGACCTACTTACCCCTATGGGTTTTACTCCTTCGGGTGGGTCAACCAATGTCCACACATCGTTGACCTTCATGGACTCCATTTCAGATTTCATGGCCTCTAGCCATTTCTCAGAGTCGGGTCTCTACATTGCATCCATGTAGGTGATCGGATCCTCATCATTTTCATCAAGTTCGATAGGATCGTCGTCCCGAACCAAGAAACCATAGTATCTGTCTAGTTGACGTGGTACTCTACCAGATCGCCTTAAGGGTGCTTGATCAATGGACTCCGGATCTGATCTAATCAAATTCAGTTCAGTAACTTGCATCGGATTTTCCACCTATCGAATTTTGTCAAGTTCGACCTTAGAGGCAACAGTCCCTTCACCAAGGAACTCCCTTTCCAAAAAGATTGCCTTAAGGCTGACAAACACTTTTTGCTCATCAGTCAGGTAGAAATAATACCCTTTGATTTCTTTTGGGTACCTTATAAAATTACACTTATTAGACCTAGGTCCAAGCTTGTCTGTAATTAAACGTTTAACATAAGTCAGACACCCCCAAACTCTAAGGTGCGAGAGTACTAGCTTACGTCCTATCCATATCTCATATGGCATTTTGGTTACAGACTTACTCAAAACCCTATTTAGAAGGTAACAAGCCGATTCGAGCATATATCCCCAAAGGAAGATCGACAGACTAGCAAACCCCATCATGGATCGAACCATGTCCAACAAGGTCCGATTTCTTCTTTCAGACACACCATTATGCTGTGGTGTTCCAGGAGGTGTCCACTGAGAGAGAATCCCATTCTCCCCAAGATATGTTAGAAAATCATTGGAAAGATATTCACCTCCTCGATCAGATCGAAGAGTTTTAATACACTTCTCAGTTTGTTTTTCTACCTCATTTCAGAATAGTTTGAACATTTCAAACGACTCCGACTTATGCTTCATTAAATAGACATACCCATATCTTGATAGATTGTCTGTGAAGGTTATGAAGTAGAAATATCCACCTCTTTCACTTGAGCTCATGGGTCCACATACATCAGAATGTACTAGACCCAAGAGTTCACTGGCTCGCTCACCTTTTCCAATAAAAGGTGACTTGGCCATTTTACCAAGAAGACAGGACTCACAGGTTGGAAGTGATTCACAATCTCCTACTTCAAGAATTTTTTCTTGAGCCAACCTGTTTATCCTGTTCTTATTAATATAACCTAGCCTACAGTGCCAAAGGTAGACTTCTGACACATTATCTATTCTAGGGTATTTACCAGAGGTTTGAACCACATTAACAGGTTGTGATAGAAAGTAAATTCCATTATAAAGTTATCCAATAAACATTGTAACACCATTCAAAATGATATTACAAATATTTTTTTTATTAAAAATTGATAATCGTTCATGGCCAAAAGGCCTACAGAAATAATATTTAATAAAAAGCTTGGACAATAGTGACATTCACTCAGAATTATATTTCGAGAATTAATTACAAGGTTCATGATTCCTAATGCTAGAACTGAAACTTTGCTTCCATCTCCAACGTTCAGGAATCTCTCACCTTCATCAAATCTCCTACTGACCTGCAGACCCTGTATCGAATTGCAAATATGATAAGGGCTTCCGGTATCCAATACCCAGGCAGTAGTATCACAAATGGAAAAGTTGTAAGGTGTTATCATATAAGTACCTTGCTTCTTCTTCGGCCTGTTTGGGTCCAGTGAGGCAATGTATAGAGGACAGTTCCTCTTCCAGTGCCCCTGCTTCTAGCAAAAGAAGCACTCTGCCTGGCTCTGGTTGGGCTTGCACTTCTTGGTTTGACCCTGTGCAGATATCCCAGCATGCGGTTGCACCTTCTTATTCTTCTTCTTCTTGTTCTTCTTCCCTTTCTTAAAGGGTTGACGACCAGAAGAAGACCCTCCCATAACATTTACTGACTCCTTATGGAGCTGGTGGTCCTTCTCAAAGTTCTGCAACAACCCCAACAAGCCGTAGTAGTTCACTGCAGGCTTTGTCATTCGAAAATGAGTAAGGAAGGGAAGGTAGGACTTGGGCAGAGAATTAAGGATCGCATCCTTACCGAGCTGCTCATGTAGGAAAAAGTCCAGTTTACTTAGGCACTCAATCATTTCGATCATGTACAATACATGATCAGTGACTAAGGCTCCATCCCTCATCCGAGTATTGAAAATGGCACAACTAGTTTTGTGCCTTTCAATGTCGTCAGGCGTGCCAAAGGAGTCATTCAACATTTAAAGCATCTCCTGTGGTTGGGCGTTCTCGAACCTATGACTGAACTCATCGTTCATTGCCGCTAGCATAATGCACCGAACGATGGTGCGGTCGTTGAGCCACTTCTGGTAAGTGTCTCAGACCAACCCTCTAGTGTTCGGGGCTGGCTCCTCAGGTGCCGGATTCGTTACTACATAAAGAATCCGCTCATGCTCAAGGATGATTTTTAATTTTTGACACCAGCTATCAAAATTAGGTCTCATGAGCTTGTCATTATCTAATAATGACCGGAGCGAAAGGGTAGTGGCCATAGCTACATAAAGAAAAATCTGTGAGAAATTCAGTGCAGGGGTAAAATGATAATTTTAAAACTTTTTCAAAATTATGATTTTACAGTGAAAAAATATTAATTAATCTAATTAATTAATATAAATTTATCCTACACTAAGATCTAAATATGATATATAGCATGCATGCATTTAAATTTGAAATTTGAATTTGAACAATAAACACTTTATCGTAATGTATTCAGAACACAATACCTTTGTGCGGGTAGTAGATCACCGTAATCTGATCACCGTCGAAAGAGTCTGATCATCAAGATTCAGCCACACAGTGTGTCTAGTCTCTGTGGATCATCCACACGAAGCTCCCAGTTTGATCGACTCCTCACGAGTGCTAGCTCGTTGTAAAGCCCTTTTGACGGCCGATGCTGATCGAACTCCTTCGATCGATGTCTGTCGATTCTTCGAATACTCTGGATTACCAACAGATGTGCTTGAGAGGATGTTGAAGATCTCTCTGAGATTTTGTGGACTCACGACACTCGTAGCTCACTTTCTCACTTCCCGAACCCCAGGCTAAAACTCTAAGGAACTCACTGAAAATCTTGCACCCACTTTTCTTTCTTTTCTTTCTTTTTCTCTTGGAAGGATATGGACTTCCTTCTCACGCACAAGACTTCTCATGTCCTAGAATTTTTCTCCAAAAAATCTTCTTCTTGCACGCCCCACTCTTCTCCTCCTTTTATAACAACGTCAAACGTCTTATCCAAAAGAAAGGATAAAGATGAGTAATTGCACATTTGAATTCAAATCAAATTTTGAATTCAAATGGACACCAACTCATCCCTTATCCACTAAAGGTGTGAGGCATGGCATAAATTGTGCATGGAGTGATTTCATGAGAAACCTTTTCTCATGTAATAAATGGGGCGTAAAAAAGGGATAAGGTGCAAAGATTGATTGCCCATTCAAATTCAAACTTTATTTTGAATTTGAATGGCCAACCAATCATCCTTATCCATTCATATGGCACATTAAAGTGGGGTGTGGAGAGGGCTTAGCGTGAGGAAAAAATTTATGAGAAGTTCCTTCTCATGAATTCAAATGGGTGCAATGGAAGTGAGGTGGCGCATGGAGATTGGGTCAAGGTGGTTTAATTATTTAAACCAACCTAATTGAACCAAATAAGTTAGGTCTAATTAGACTATTTTAAACCTAACTTAATTAGGCTTAATTAGGCTCAATAAAATCTTAATCAAATCAGGAATTGACTAAGCCCAACCCCTGATCAAATCAGGGACCAAACCATCTTGACGATTAGGTCAACTCTTAACCTAATCGGGTCAAACCCAACAGAATCCAATTCAATTGGACTTGATCCAAAAATAATTACTCAATCAAATTGAGTTAATTAGTGATCAAATCACTAATTAAACCTCTCATAAATACTGAGTCCAAATTCGATGGGCAATCGGACATCAGAATTCATCGATATCTAACCCTGATCAAAAAATCCCAACCAGTAGGACTCTTGATCTCGTTACCCATAATGTGTGGAACTCATGATCAGAGAATCCTGATTCTCGATCACTGAGCCTCAAATATGTAGAATTCTACACCAGCCATCAAATCAGATAGGAACCTCTAATGTGTGTGACCCCGCAAGTTCGAACCTAAGTCAGTAGCATAGGAACCAATTCCTGTACTAATCGAAGTGACCATCTAGCAATGGTACCCGATGTCTGGATAGGTCGAAGAGTCGCAATCGCAATACTCAGAACCTACATGAATATGGTTACTATATAATTCATCCTTTTGACCCCTGTGTTTAGGATGACTCAGGGTTAAACTATCAACCCTGATCAGATCATCCGAATCGTGCTCAACTCAAACAGTCCTGTGACTCCTCACAAGGACTACCCTGGCCAAGATTTTGCTAAATTGAAACACGACTGTACACAGCTCCTAAACTAGAGTGGTCAATTCCATCTTGACACATGCACCGACAAGTCATTGACTACACCCAGCAGCCTTCCATCACTGAATTAAAAATTCAGGTAGTCCAGTGCCTAAGTGCAGTGAGTTGCTTGCAAGTCACCGTAACGGTCTCAAATCGGAGGGATATTTGTACCCATATTCCATTGGAGCAAATCTTGACAGCAGAAATAGCTCCAGAGTTGGTCACATTCAGTGCAGATGTACCCTTACATCTCACCTGTATGCCATACCAGTGTCTCCTCACTCATTGGTTAAGAGGACAACCAACCTATATGGCACACAATGACCTATGCTTGATAAACGTTGTCATCCTTGGTAACAACATATCATTTGATTGCGAACAGATTTAAGGACTAAACGATAAATTCTCATTTATCGAGTCTAAATAGTCCTAAGGACTTCACCACAACATAGGAGTTCATTAGAAGATGAAATATTTTGTGATGAAAAATGCCAAAATAATTTTTATTAATTCATAATTCATGTATAAATACAAAAATGAGCACAACCGTCAACAGACTGACGATTGGCTTTGGGACACTATTCCCAACAATCTCCCAC